>NC_037677.1:79905797-80054294 GCF_003255815.1 Theropithecus gelada | reverse complement strand
TGGTCTTGATCTCCTGACCTCGTGATCCGCCCGTCTCGGCCTCCCAAAGTGCTGGGATTACAGGCTTGAGCCACCGCGCCCGGCCTAAAAGCATGAAGAATTTTATCTGGGAGTGGGGATTAGTCCAGTACCTGGGGATGTTAAGAATGTTAATTGGGCAAAGGGAAGGAGTTAGTCAGTGGAGAAAGATTATTGCCCTCAAAGAAATGGAATAATTGGTGGAGCACAGACATTGGAAGGAGTAGAGTCTAAGATAGGAAAGGGGAGTAGGAAGCATCACAGAAGAAGGGAAGGAGAACTAAAAACAAAAGAACAATGAAAAGAGGTGGGGTGAGGATCAGAGGACTCAACTCTATGTGGGATTCTATCTTAATGACTTACGAAGTACAATTATTCAGTGGTACTTTTAAAATATTGTTGTTGTTTAAAACCATAATTCTCAAAATTGGCTGCATATTAGAACTGTTTCATTTTCTTAAATAAAATCTGTCTAAGTGACTCTGTTATGGGTGGTCAGATCATTTAAATACAAACATCTTAGAATGAAGTGCTGGCATCAATATTTTAAAAGTTCCTCAGGCAGCATGCTAATATTCAATTGTCATTGAGAATCACAGTTTAAGAGAATTGCAGATGTTTACGAATAGTGCTTATGGAGCATTAATTGGATAGCTAGCTACTAGTATTTAAATCTACATCTTCAAAATAGTAAAATCTGTATCTTTTATGGGGACTAATTGTCTTTTCAAGAAAACTAGCAATGTGTGGAGTGGTATTTATGGAGCATGGTATTTATTAGTGTCAACCTATAAGATTGCATTGACATCCCATAAAATGGTCTGCATGGAATGAAAAATGAAATCATCTCATGCAGTAGTTTTCCCTTAAACAAAATATGTGTTAATAATGTGATTATACTTCAGCTCTAGTTATGGAAGATGATGTGATTATACTTCAGCTCCAGTTACGGAAGATGATGTTGATGCTTTAAGGCAGCACTCCTCTAAGTGTTGTTCATGACCCATGTGCGTGGGAATCACTCCAGTCCTTTTGGCCAAAATCAAGTGTAAGAGACATATATAAAGTCAGAAGCTCAATTTATAACTGAGAACTTATAACAAGGATCTGGGTAAAACTTTATAACCAACTCATTTGCTCCTTGCAGACAGGGTAAATTCTTAATAAGAAAAATATACTGTACTTAAAAAATTGAGTATGTGCTCACATCATGCTAAAAGAGTCTCATGGCTACATTAAAAATGACAATAATTAAAACCTGTTGCCCGAGTGTCTTTTTTTTTGAAAGTGCTCATTGTCACTTTTGTTTCTGACACTTTCAGTCTTTGACATCAGTTTACTAACCACCAAGTAAACTGATGTATCTTGTGTCAAGTCAATGGGGAAAGACAGGGTTGTGACGAGGTGTAGCATAGGGACCTAGGCCATGACTCTTAAAGGGTATATGTAGATCAGAGTTTTGTATCAAGTTTCTTTGTTTTAGATATATTCTCTCAATGAGAACTATTTTATGTCTAGGTTCTTGGAGTATGTTTTATAGTGAGACCATCCTTCTACCACATACCAGAAATAACATTAAAATACTAATTATAAAGCTTCATTTGTTGACTTTTAAATAATTTTTTAAATTGTAGGCATGCTGACACAAACACCAATCTATCTTCACAATCTGCATAGTTCAGGGAAATATGTAAAACATAAGTCTTTAAAGGCAAGGAAATATTCGTTTTACAAAGAGATACATAAGGGAAATTAACTTTTGTAGACTTCAAATGAGAGAAATAAGCCTTTGATCCCCTAAGGCAAACATTTTTGAGATACAGTTTCTCCATATAATTGCTATGATTTTCTTAGTTACACTTTGTAGTTCCCTGCTGGCTGTTTTTCTGTGTAAACTTACTTTCATTTCCAATTATGACATAGAGATGAAAATCAGGTCTAATTAAATAAGGACATGACAATAATTGTCATTCTTTTATTTATGTAAAATATGGTTTTTCTACCTGTGAAAAGGTGCTTTAGCACAGAAAAATGTAGCTCTCATGGTCCATCAATTGACTGGAACTAATAGCCATGTATCTACAGCTTCTCATTCTTTCATATCTTTATTCATTCATTATTACTTGTCTAAGGGTCTTCCTTTCTTTCATCCTCAGATAAGCATTTATTAGGTAGCTACACTATACTTATTTTATTTTATAATTTTAACTTTTATTTCAGATTCAGGGGGTACATATGCAAGTTTATTACCTGGGTATATTGCATGATACTGAGGTTTGGGGTATGATTGATTCTGTCACACAGACACTGAACATAGTACACAATAGTTAATTTTTCAATTGTCCCTTCTCCCTCTCTCCCTCCGTAGTAGTCCCCAGTATCTTTTGTGCCATCAGCAGCTACTGTATTAAACATCTACTATATACCATGAACTATAGATACAGATGCCACAAATACAGAAATAAACTAGTTAGAGTTCTGCCCTGAAATCAAATGTTTTAAAACACATTCATTTCATTAATGTGACAAGTACCATACCAATATATTAAAAAATTTACTGTAGCAGTTTGAAACGTTTTTTCTCTCTTTACTAAATATACAGCAGACACTATTTACAAATGGAATAAACGTTCTGTTGAATTCCCAGTCCCCAGGCTATCATGTCACCCCTTCTATAGAACTCAAGAAAGCATATCTTAATTCACAAACAAAAAAATCACATTGAATGATTTCTTTTTTCTTTCGCATTTTTGTGTGCGTTTGTTTGTTTTTGTTTTGTTTTGTTTTGTTTTGTTTTGAGACGGAGTCTCGCTCTGTCCCCAGGCTGGAGTGCAGTGGCACCATCTTGACTCACTGCAACTTCCACCTCCCGGGTTCAAGCAATTCTCCTGTCTCAGCCTCCAGAGTAGCTGGGATTACAGGCGCATGCCGCCATGTCTGGCTAATTTTTAAAAATTTTTATTTTAGTAGAGGCGAGGTTTCACCGTATTGCCCAGACTGGTCTCGAGCTCATGAGCTCAGGAAATCTGACCGCCTCGACCTCCCAAAGTGCTAGGATTACAGGTGTGTGCCACCACGCCCGGCCGCACTGAATGATTTCTAATTTTAATTAGCAATTAATGCAAAGTTAGCGATGTTTTATCCCTGGAATAAATATTTACTGCATGGCTAATATGTCTGCCATGTGCTGGCATTACAGTGCCAAACAAGGCAGCCAAAGTTACTAAACTCCTGAGTTTTCAATTTGGAGTGAGGGAAAGAAGAAAATAAGTTAATTTCATATATTATAAGGGATATGACCTTGATGAGAGAGGAAAAGATCTAGAGAAAAAAAAGTGTGTGTGTGTGTGTGTTTGTGTGTTTGAAATAACTTATTTAAATGTAATAAGCACAGATAATGGTAAAAATAAGATAAATCAGGAATAAAGATGTTGCCTGACTTACATGTTTTCAAAGGTACCATTTACTATCTAATTTAAATTTTCTCTGCTGTAATGATTACATTTTATCTAGGTAACCAATATCTAGTGGGATTATGCACCAATTTACTAAGGCAGTTTTTTTTTTTTTTTTTTTTTTTTTTTTTGGAGACAGAGTCTCGCTCTGTCGCACAGGCTGGAGTGCAGTGGCCGGATCTCAGCTCACTGCAAGCTCCGCCTCCTGGGTTCCCGCCATTCTCCTGCCTCAGCCTCTCGAGTAGCTGGGACTACAGGCGCCGCCACCTCGCCCGGCTAATTTTTGTGTTTTTAGTAGAGACGGGGTTTCGCCGTGTTAGCCAGGATGGTCTCGATCTCCTGATCTTGTGATCCGCCCGTCTCGGCCTCCCAAAGTGCTGGGATTACAGGCTTGAGCCACCGCGCCCGGCGGCAGTTTTTTGTATTTATCTCCAAGTGAAATTTAATCAATTTCTACAGTAGTGAAAAGTAATTTGAAGATTTAATGTATTCAGTATATTAATAAAATATAAACTGGTCAAATAGCTATTTTTTTTTTTTGAAAGTAACAACCAAGCATTTATTCACTTACTACCAACAAATAGCTATGTTTACCTCTAATAACCAGTTAAACCTCCTTTAGAGTCCATATAGATATTCTTTTATTTATGTGTGTGTGGGTGTGTGTTTGCTTTTTTGTTGTTGTTTTTTGTTTTTTGTTTGTTTGTTTGTTTTGAGATGGCCGGGGGGGAGTGTAATGGCGCGATCTCAGCTCACTGCAAGCTCCGCATCCCAGGTTCACGTCATTCTCCTGCCTCAGCCTCCCAAGTAGCTGGGACTACAGGTGCCTGCCACCACGCCCAGCTAATTTTTTTTTGTATTTTTAGTAGAGATGGGGTTTCACCGTGTTAGTCAGGATGGTCTGGATCTCTTGACCTTGTTATCCACCCACCTAAGCCTCCCAAAGTGCTGGGATTATAGGCGTGAGCCACCATGCCCTGCCAGATATGCTTTTATTTGAAAAGTAACAGAAATTTAAAGCTATTTAAACTAATTATGCTCTACAATAAATGTGAAATCAAGTTTTGTTTCTTAAGTAATTTCTTAATGAACACATTATATAATGCCCATGTACATAGCAACTTTGAGTGTACACTCATATGAGTAGTTACCTGTATGACACTGTCCCCAGGTCTCATATCTGTATAAACATACACATCATAGGATATTTCAGGGAAGGTTGGTGTGTTATCATTTGCATCCATCACTTGAATATTGACGATGACTGGCTCACTTTCTTGTACACCATCAAATGCTGTTATCTTTGGGAGTAGAAAAATACACTTAATAGAGATGTTCTGCAAATATAAGTAGTACAGAGTTTGCTCTTACAGTTTAACACGTTTCTTACAGGTAATCTTACAATTTGAAAGGGTGCAAAAATATTTTGTTGATAAAAGGAGGTAATAAAGATGTAATATTACACATACTAAAAGTGTTCTAATATGATAAGAAGCAAGTATTGAAGATTTTGTTTTAAGGTATTCAACTCCCGGCATATTTTAAATAATCAGATATGCAAAATATTATTTAAAGTGGATCAGTAACATTGCTGACTCTTAGGGTTAACTACAATTTAATCCTTAAAAACTTAATTGGAAAATATTATTTGCATTTACATATTTTGCATACAATAGTCCTTTTACAGTCAATATGTTTATACCATCAGGAAGGTAGACTCCCTAGATGCACACTGTATCACAGTAATTTACCCAATGGCAATTTTCAAAGGACTAAATGGCATCATTTAATTGTGATATTTTAAGCATTATCAACATTTTAACAATGCCTGCCAAATCAGTGCTACAGCACCACCATCTTTGTCTAAATCCACTTTGTATCTAACTTTTAACCATCACATAAACTTTCCTGGAAGTTCTCATCTGTTTCTGTGTAGGCTTCTCCAGGAATAATTTCTATATATCTTAATTTGTGCTTTCTCTTAGCTCATCTTTCTCCTGTGTCTGATTCAAAAATTGGAATATACTTAGAAGTTACACTTTATCTTTATTTAACTGTCAACCCTACTATACTTGTTATTTACATGTTTATGTGCATGTGTATGTATGTTTACGTGTGTATTTCCCTATCTCATGATATTTACAATCACAACTTTAGTAACTTTTACTTTTTTCCCCCTTGATTAGCCTAACCCATGATTTATTTACCTTAGTGCTATTGACACCTTGGGACAGATAACTCTTTATTGTGGGGGGTTGTTCTCTGTATTACAATTAGCAGCATCCTTTATGTCTACCTACTAAATGCCTATAGTACGCCTTCACAATTGTGACAAACAAAAATGCCTCCAGATGTTGCTAAATGTTCACTGGAGGGAAAATTTATTCCCTCTTGAGAATCACTGTCTCAACCTTATGACTAAATAAAAAATGCAAGAACAACAACAAAAAAGGTTAGGCAATAATTATTTGTATCTCAATTTAAGACAATTATGACTTTGGTAGAGACTGAAATTCGCACTTTCTTATTTTATTTTGAAAAGTTTTTTTTTTTTTTCTATGAGGAAGAATGTTAATATAGCTACACAAATTACAAACAAAGAGCGATACATGTAAATAATTTTTCATTGATCTTCTCACTGGTATTGAAAATAATGTATTTTTCCCCCAAGTCGATGACCTTTTCAGTTTTAACCATTCATCTCTTTCAGATCCATCCAAACACACATACATATATTCATACATACATATATATATTTATACAAAAGCTCTTTACCGAAAAGGTGTAAGTTTGCTGTTCTTCCCTGTCCACTGGTTGAAGTAAGGTGAGGTAGCGAGTAATACCAGTCTGTGTGACGGTGAAGACTGAGGTGTAGTCATTCAGAAAAAGGTGAAGCTCTGGGTCTTTTGTCTTTGAAAAAAAAGACATCATTTCAAATGTTGAATAAATAATGTAGCTATTAGTTCATCACCTAGAAGTTAATGTTTGAAATTTATAGCAAAAATCCAGATAAAAATATTAAGAATTTCTAAAGATAAAAAATATTTAACTAGATATTTACTCATTAATGATCTAAACTATTCAAAAGATGGTGACCTATATCGTGGAATACAAAATACTGAAATACACACAGATATAATCAATATGGTAAAAAGGAAAAATAACAGAAAAACAGAAAGAATATAAAAACTCCCAATTAAATATATTCTTACTGATTATTTGTTATCAATATTTTCCAAAATAGCACTGGACTAGGGAAATAAATAAAAACAAGAAAAGAAAATTGCAGTTCAAAATTTTAGCAATTAGGTTTTACAATTACTTGATTTGTAGTAATAAACTGCATATATGCATATTACTATCTTGTTCTTACTTATAATGCAAAATATAAATAAAATTGGTTATGTATTATTCATTACCTATAAATATCACGCTTGCTCTTTCGTATTTTAATGCTGTAAAATTCTCCAAATGGAAACATGTTTACTTTAATTAAAATATTTCAGATAATTTGATTTAAAATATGCATGAATTTAGCAAATGTGTCTGATAGGAAAGTCTAGAAAAAGTGATATATACTTAAAAAGGAAGGGATTTCAAAATTCAAGTCTGAGAGATAATCAACTTAGCATTGAAGACCCTTTGCAATCTCAATGCCATCCCTGAAAGAGAAGACAACCTACTCTGTAATTTAGAGAAAGAACAGCAATATAAAGTAAGAAGGCTAGCACTGGTATCTGCATAGTAGGAAAGAAGGCAGGTGGAGCAAAGAAAAAAGGAATATTCCGAGAGTGGACTATTACAAAGGCTATGAAAAAGAGAAAAAGGAGTGATACAGGGAGTTAAGGTGTTGTTCTAGATTATACTATCTTTTAAAGTATGCATAGCATGTTATGAAATGGATTTAATATCATAAAACACTTTTTTAAGTCTGGTGTCAAGGGCTGAGGGAAAAACAAACAGTAGAAAATTTTTAAATGTGTTTAATTTGAAAATAATAGAACTCATAATTTCAAAATTTCTATGTAAAATAAAAAAGTTGTAATGCACACTACTATAATAAAATGTGAACATGATTTGATCCACAATATACTTGAATCTGCCCATCTTTTAAATATTTCAATATGTGTTGATTTCAAATAACTTTGAAATAAATGATTTCATTTGAACCTAAAATAAGTTATGTATTCATAATATCTCATTCTGTAGTTGCTTCTATGTTCAGGATTTTGACTTAACGTTACTGTGCTATATTTATCCTAGAACAATAAGAAATTAATACTATAGATGATAATTCCAATTGGTGTATTTATTATAAAATGATCAAAAATATTGAGAAAAAGTTCAAGAGGCTTCACACTCTGATATTTTCTTTTTTCTTTTTTTTTTTTTTTTGAGACGGAGTCTCGCTCTGTCACCCAGGCTGGAGTGCAGTAGCGCGATCTCAGCTCACTGCAAGCTCCGCCTCTCGGGTTCAAGCTATTCTCCTGCATCAGCCTTCCGAGTAGCTGGGACTACAGGCGCCCGCCCGCCACCACGCCCGGCTGTGTGTGTGTGTGTGTGTGTGTGTGTGTGTGTGTGTTTAGTGGAGACGAGGTTTCACCGTATTAGCTGGGATGGTCTCGATCTCCTGACCTCGTGATCAACTCGCCTTGGACTCCCAAAGTGTTGGGATTACAGGCGTGAGCCACCGCGCCCGGCCCACACTCTGATGTTTTCAAACAGGTACGTTAGTTGTTTCCATTTCAGTGTCATGAATCCAATTACTCAGTATAGCTAGAAAGTGGGATATTCTAAAAATCTAACATGTTAGTTAATTTTACAAATAAATAATTTATTTATAGAAGTCAATTAGAAAATGCAGATGTCAATTTTGAATGATATTTTAAGGATTCTTATTTTACACTTTAGAGTGAATTGTGATTAAATTCAATTATTACTTCAGAGTTGATAAAAAGTTTTAGTTAACATGCAGTTTCAGTCAAAGAAACTCTAAGTATGAATATCTGCCATTTGTTTTGTGTTTATCCTGGATTTACCTAATCACTGGGCTTTTAAGTACATATACACTTCTCTAAATGTACCACTAATGGTGCCATCTGGCATGCCTTAATTTATCTGGACCTTTAAACCCTAAATGCAAGCTGTGGAAGTTTTGCTATCCACCTTGTTTACCAAATATTTACTTTGTTCCTTTTGATCAAATCTTTCCATCATTCTCTACTTCCTTTACATCTTAATTCTCTCTCAATTTATTTTCTTCCTTTCAACTGTAACCTCTGTTAATAAATTTGTTAGGTATATTAACTCATATCTTCACCACATCTTTTTAAGCATTTTTGTGTCAAGTATTTTGATAATGTAATATTTCAATAAGTATTGAGTTGTGAACTAGCGCGTCCAAATGTGACTGTAGTATAATATGTTTGTGTCACAAACAGCACTTACATTTTACCACTTTCAAGAAAACCTCAAAGTTTTGTTTGCCAAATGCTTTTCACTTGGAGATAATGCAGACATCAATACTCCATAAACAGACATTCTCATACTGGATAACCAGAAACATTAAAGACCTTTTGTTAATTTAACTGCCTTAGTTTCTTGAGTGGTTTTACAATAACTAGCTAGAGAAAGATATTTTCCAGAACTACAGTGTATTTGTTTTTTATGAAGAAGATAATGTATCACAGAAAGCTAGCACTATACATGGCATATTATAGTTCATTCTAATATGTTTTGTATAGTTAATCTCTGATCAAAATATAACATTTACATTTATGTATATTTAAAATAATAATCTTAAACATAAATGCTATTGGTAAATATCCTCGTATTAAGTACAAAAATTTAGGAAGCCAGATTTGGAAATGTTCTACAATTTGTCACTCAATGTTTAATAATTTAGATTCATTTTTAAAGACAGTGCAAGTTTCAAATGTTGTGTATATATTTATGTTCCAAATATTACAGCATATCATTTTGAGTTTTATGAAAATTTTATGTAATATCAACATAAAATGTTAATAGATACATATCAGTACCAACTAACCTATTGTTTTGATTGACATTATTTACAGTTAAAGACTTTGCTACTCTTCACAAGAAAGGCATATCAAATTCTTGGTAAGAAACAATGTGCAAATATCCATCTCTAAATCTCTTTATAAACTTAAATTCCTTCTTGTCAAGCTGCATTCTGATAACAGTTTGAATTTCACAAATATATTTGAATTTTGCAATTCCTAAAGAGTAAGTCGAGTCAACACCTGTATATTTGCAACTCTTTTAATCATGTTAGAGTTAATAGCTTATAAGTTTCATAGACTGGGATGTATATGGACAAATAATACTCTGGCTTAATATTCCAATAGAGGTAGTAGAATTTAGGTAGCTGTCACGTCTATAAGTTTATTTTAAATGGATTTCAGTGTTAAATCAATAGGTACACAGAGAGTTGATTAAAAAATATTAGTTTCTCCTGATATTAGGTAATATTTATTTTACCCTAAAATATCCATGCAGTATATACCAAAAGTATGATATATTAATTCACTTATCTGCATCTTATTTTTTGCAAGGATAAAATAAGCTCTGACATGCACACATAAAAGCAGGAAAAAATGCAAAAGTAAATGCATATGCAAACACACGGGTAAACAAACATATGAATGCAAAATAAACAAACATTTTATCATATAAAACTATGTTCAAATATGAGAGTCTACTGTTTAAACACCAACTTGGGGTTTCTAATGGGAATAAATATATCACAAACACACAAGACAATATGCATGCACATATATAGGCACATACAACACAGCCATGTATAGACATGTGCACATATATATGCATGCATATATATAAGCATACATATAGATGACAAAGTATAAGAGAAAAATGGCCAAAAAATGTATCTCCTCAGCCAGTTTTAATTACTTGATAGTAGTTGCCTGAGTATTTAGTTCAAAAAAATTCAATTTCAAACTTACAATGTTTTACAAAGAATGTCATGATAAATCATCAATATTTGTTGTGGACTGAGAAAACATTAGTAATTAAGCAGTCTTTGTCTCAGGTGACAATTAAATTTGGATTTTACAAAATTTCATAGTATTATAACCAATAGATTATATAAATATTTTTACCTTTTTTAACTTTAAAATATTTTTAAATTTTAAACCAATAAAGTATATTTACATTTATATAAAGTATTTGAAAATATCCTTATAAATGATAATGAATTAAAGCTACATGTTTTAGTAAAGAGGAAAAAGAACAAGGAAATAAACCACAGCAATTAACAAAAGAACAATCACAAGCTTAACACCTAGTACCTACAGGAACTCCACTGGGTGGAACCTACATGCAAATTAAACATGAAATAAATATTGTAAATGTAAATGATCACAACCGTACATATGAAGAAAAAGCAAACCACTTCCAGAACACTAGACTGACAACTGTTTTCAGAGTATACAATTATTCTATTAGTATTGTGACCCACATATAATGGAATAACAATATTTATGAAGCATATAAATACTGCTTTATGAGTATATTGAATTAAATATCCAAGATACCTCTTTATATTAAAGTAACTTTATGCAGGGGAACAAATTTATATGAAATTAAAAATTAATAAGTATCTTTTTACAAGCCAAATGGGTAATCTTTATTGATTATTATTTCTTGTCATTTTTTTACGATCAGAATTCAATAATCAATTTTTAGCACCTCTGACACTGAAAACCTGGTGGACTCAGATATGTCTCTTAAAACCTTTGCCTTACCTACTCTACTTATATTGTGGGTTATTTTGAAATTATGATGTGGTACAAGTACCCTAAAATGCATACTGTATAAACCGATATGATTCATATATGTATACATGCATGTGTGTGTGTATATATATATATATGTGAATACATCTGTATAGCTATAAAAAAGGCACATTGGTGCAAATATTTTTCTTTCCTTCCTTTTCAGTATTACTGTGGCCCTCGGGATTCTTTCTTAGTTAAAATCTACACTGTGAATACTATCACAACTCACATTCCTGCTACTGTTTCTTAAAACATGACTTCACTTTCCACTAAATTAAAGGGGAAAACGCAACCTAAATTTTAAGCAAATGGATCCAAACTTATCCCATTCTTGGCATTTACCATCTGGAATAGCTATGTTTGAAGCAACTCTTGAGAGCCCACCCCTGCAATGACAACTTCCACTTTTATATTTGAGGCTTAATCTCTAATACTACGCTGATATTGTATGAGGTGGTACGCGCTCTCTCTCTCTCAAAGAGTTTATCCCTATAATGATTATTGTCACTAATTCTGATACTCAAAAGCAACAGGATTTTGTTTATTTTGTTGAGTTAGGTTCCCAATTTGTTATTAGTCTGCAGTGCAGTAGTGCAATAGTGGCTCACTGCAGCCTCAAACTAGTGGGCTCAAGTGATCCTTCTGCCTCAGCCTCCCAATTAGTGAGACTACAAGCATGAACCATCATGCCTGGCTAAGTTTTTTGTTTATTTTTGTAAAGATTGCATCTCCGTATGTAGCTGAGGCTGGTCTGGAACTCCTGGCCTCAAGCAATCCTCCAGCCTCACCCTCCCAAAGTGCTGGGATTACAAGAGTGAGCCACCACACCCAGCCGAGAGCGGCATGATTTTACCTTGTAGTAAAATTCATGCCCATAAACTAAAAAGGCTTTAAAGTTTTCTCTTGATAATACAGATATTTTGAAAATCCCAGAAATGAACTAATTTACTTTATAAAAATAAAGAGTGCTCAGTCTGTAAAAAACAGATGAATCAGGACATAAATCCACCTTCTAATATATGAATGACTATTTCACAGATTTATTTTGTGTGCGAGCAAATGGAAGTTTTAAGGAATAATGGATGAATCACAAGAAAACTGGTTTCAACTCAGTATGAGGAACAGTTTTCTAAGAATTAGAATTGTTCAGACATGGGATGGGCCACCATGTGAAATATTTAATGCAACATCATTAGGATTTTTGAAGCATATATTAGATATCCTCATTAATTCAATAATGACTGGATTTATGAGTTTATTGAAGAGTTTCTAAACCCTATTAAGTGCTGGAAACTGTGTTAGTTTTTCAGGATACAAAAGTTGCTAAGATATAGGACCTATTCTGAACAGATGTAAACTCATGAGGGAGAAAGATATTATTTTCAAGTTGGAAGTATAGAATTAGAGAAATGCACTGAGGGGGGCATGCAACTACAATTGGATAATGAATACTGTGGAAAGATTCTTGAATGAAGGAATGCCTGAGGTGAGCTCTAAACACTGAGTATGTTATCCAAGCCAGTCTGTGCAACAGATGAAAGGTTTCAAAGCCTAGAACACGTAATGAGCAAACATAATTAGATAAGATGTAGCTTGGCACATGCAAGAAACTACAAGCAGTTGCCAAATATTATAGGTGAATTAGGAAGTTTCCAAGATTCAGGCTGCAAACAGGCTCAGGTATCAAGATACAGAAAACTGCCTGAGCTTAAATTTCTTCTCTAGAGGAATAAGTGTCATAAAACTATATCAGATAGAAATGTGGGCCAGATGCCATGGTTCATGCCCGTAAATCCCAGCAAGGTGG
This sequence comes from Theropithecus gelada, assembly GCF_003255815.1. Classification (NCBI taxonomy): domain Eukaryota; kingdom Metazoa; phylum Chordata; class Mammalia; order Primates; family Cercopithecidae; genus Theropithecus; species Theropithecus gelada. Next base: position 80,041,191 of record NC_037677.1, on the reverse strand, counting down.
GTGGATCACTTGAGATCAGGAGTTCCAGACCAACCTGGCCAACATGGTGAAACCCTGTCTCTAGTAAAAATGCAAACAAACAAACAAACAAACAAAAAAAGCTGGGCATGGTGGTACAAGCCTGTAATCCCAGCTACTCTGGAGGCTGAAGTGGGAGAATCACTGAACCAGGGAGGTAGAGGTTGCAGTGAGCCTGGATCGTGATGCTGCACTCCAGCCTGGGTGACAGAGAGAGACTCTGTCAAAAGAAAGAAAAGAAAGGAAAAGAAAACAAAGAAGAAGGAAGGAAGGAGGGAGGGAAGGAAGGAAGGAAAGAAGGGAGGGAGGGAGGAAAGAAAAAGAAAGAAAAAGAAAGAAAGAAAGGAAGGAAAGAAGGAAGGAAGGAAGGAGAAAGAGAGAAAAAGAGACAAAGAAAGAAAGAAAAGAAAAGAAAAGAAAAAAGAAAAGAAAAACGAAGAAAAGAAAGAGAGAAAGAAAGAAGAGAGGGAGGGAGGAAGGAAGGATATAGTTGATCAAATCACTCTAATGGCCCTGCAGAAGATAGATTTGAGTATGAAATCAAGAGAACAAGAACATCAGGAAGTAATTCTAATAACATCCCAATAAGGTGATGCTTATAAGGATAGAGAGAGGAAAAGAGATTAAATAAATAATTTGGGGACAAAATAGGAAGATCTAGAAGATTTCTTAGTTGTGGTGAATAAAGAAAACACAAAAATCAAGCAAGACTTCTAGGTTTCTAGGTTGCATACCATAATAAAACATGTAGCAATTTCTGGGAAATGGGTTTTAGGAGAAGATTTCATATAGTATTGGAAGTTTAAACTATTTCTAATATTCTATGAGCTTGTTTATATTTTATATACAGAAACTACATATGATATTTTAAAAACTTTTATTACTAGGGGACTAGGCATAATTGTTCACTCTCTGAACACCTGATGACAGTCACTCACCATAGATTATTTTAGAAAGAGGGTGAGTCTAAGTAATAAACAAATGATCAGCTATACCGATTAATTTCTTGACACTTTTACAAAAGTTATGAAGCATGTCACTCTCCATGTACATGGCATCATCTCAGGGAAATTTTCTCTCAATGCCCTTTCCTGCCAGTCCCCACAAAAGACACATGCCAAGGCAGCAATGATTGCTACCATATAGATGATTGGACAAGAGCGGGTACCGGATGAGTATGAAACTCACAATGTTATACAGCTATTAAATGACGGAATCAGGAGTCAAGCCAAGATCTGTCTAAATCCAAAGCCCAAGCCCCCAAGAAGACATACCTTAAAAACACCTCAGAGCATGTCACAGACTAACTGGCATGGTAAATCTCCAAGAGTTGAATTATAAGTAGTGTTCCTCAAAGGTTTTAAAACCCTGAGCTCTCTCCACTTTATTTCATCAATGCCCTGTGAGTACTACTGTGTTTTACAAAGTTACTTGGAACACAATTTTAACATTTGTAATTTAGAAGTGAACAGACAATCCAGACAAGCACGGGGACACACAGGCAAACATATGGCTTAGTGTGTAACCATTAGATAATATGAACACACTGAGAAAGTATAAATACATAAATTTTGCTATCGTGTAAACTTAAAACTACATAACTTTAAGATTTACATTTTTCTAACCACCTACCTATTAAGATAAATTAATATTTTTCTAACCACATATCTATTCAGGTATGACCTAACCTGTCGTACACTTTCAAGTTGATTAGTCACTACATCAAATATGAGTATGTATTCAACTGAAAAGCAAAATCTGCACTAAAAGTTGTGGGACATTATTAGATCTACAAAATATATTTGCTCAGCCTGGATTAATGTTTTTAAGGTGACTTTACTTGTTTTCTAGTGGGGATTTAGTAAAGACTTTTTTCCTGTGACTCATGAAACCCACTATACATCAGAGAATCCCTAAATTCTCTTGATTGGCATATGAAACTGTATATGGATTAATGTGTTCACTTTTCCAGGAAAAGAACCTAGAGCATTCTTCAGCTATCATTATAGTCAAACTATGATCAAAGTATATAAAATATAGAGTGCTTAAAATTGAGAACATTGTTTTCGATAAACCTTGGTTTAAGGTCCATCTCTACTATTTACTAACTCTCTGATCATGGTAAGGCATTTAAACTAGCTTTAATGTCCCTTTCTAAAATATGGATAATTGCATCTATTATGTTTGTTGTGAGATTTAAGGGAATTAATGCAAGAAAAACGTATTTACTGTATTGTTTGACATGTACTGAGAACTCAATGACAGTTAGATATTGTTAAAACTTGTGGTTTAAGAAGACACTAAATGTGAGAGACCAGGAAAGATTTAAAAAAAAAAAAAAAAAAAAAAAAAAAGCTGGAATGGAAGAAGAAAACAAAGCAAAGGTGGAGTGCCCACAAGAATTGTCATATCCTCTGCGTAGTGTTACAAAATTTGTTTGGAAAGAGAAAAAAAAAATCTGAAAGTACCTTCCCAGTTTCCTAAAGTGATTATAAAGCTATGTGTAATGAGATATTAGGGAACATTCTAGAGCACTGCTGCCTTATGAGTGGCACGTGAGTATTTATATTTAATTTCATTAATATTAAGCAAAATTTAAAAGTTATGTTTTCAGTCCAGTTAAATTTTAAGTACTCAATAGCTATATAAGGCTGGAGGCTACTATATTGGACAGTACAGTTACACAGTAGTTCCATCATCACAAAAAGTTCTATCTAAGAGCAAGCACTGTTAACGGAGAAATGGCTGAGTCAAGACTTATGTAACAGCAAGTAAGAAATCCAACTATCTTTTACAAATAGTTATGTTTATAATCCAAACACAGTTGGATTTCTTACTTGCTGTTTTATATATATATATATATGTATGTGTGTGTGTACGTGTATATATACCTGTGTATATATTTATATCTCTATCTATCTATCTCTGTGTATGTATACCTGTGTATATATCTATATATATCTCTCTATATATACACAAAACATATGTATATATATTTTTGCAGTGAGGATACTGTGGTAGTTCACAAACTCAAAGGAAAATCTTCGGGAATTAGAATACCTCTGGGGAACTTACAACTTAAAAGACAGGGACTCAATGGGAGTCTCTTTTCTGTGTGTATCTCTCAGGCTTCATTCTCTCCCGCTGATAACTGGCTTTCTCATGATGTCAGCAAATGTGGCTACAAAGGCTTCAGATTCATTTCCACTTCTCTAATACATGACGCCAAAGTCTTTCAACCCTTCTGTTCTCCATTGTAAATTCCCGGGAGGATTCTGGCTAGCCTGGTATAGATTTTCTGTCCCTTTATAACATTGACTCTGGCTAAGGAGGTAAAGTGTTCTGATTTGCTCAGCCTGGACCATTTCCCACTCATGTAAATAGTGTGAGTGCCAGAAAAACAAAGGACAATGATGTGTGAAATGTTAGCATCCACACAGTCACTGGCAGAATTATGATTGGGTCAGCTGCCTCAAATATATTTTATTTCATAACGATGCCCTCAGACTTGAAGAAAAGACTCTCAGAATCATAATCTAGGGGTGCTTTCATGATTTTTTACTCATGTAGTAACACCACTATTTTTGCTTTATCAGCAATTATATGAAACAGTTCTCAACATATGTTAATAAAAATATTGCCCTCGTCGTTTAATAAACATCACGTAAAATATTCATTTTCTTATGTATACTGAATATCTGCAAGCTGAAAAGGACTAGTTATTGAATTCAAAGATACTTTTTAAAAATATCCTTGTTTTGGAATTAAATTATGATACTAGAACTCACTTATAGTGACTTAATTCTCTCTTCTCTAGTTTAAGTAGCCGTATCTTTGTCATATTTCCCATTAATGGAAATATAACATGAGATTTGTTACACAAACAAGAGCAAAATATGTATTTAACTTACATCTTCTATGTCCTTGTCCAGAGCTACTATTCTTAAAGGTGAGGTCAAATTGAGACTGTCCGCAATGGTTGCTCCCACTGGGGCAGATTCCAGGATATAGCCTTGGTAACTGGGCATTGTAAAATATGGGCTTTGATTGTTTTCATCCAGTATTTCAATGTGTAGACTGGCAAAGGCAGGAAGAGGATGACCATTGTCTTGTTCAGCCTAAAATTAAAAAGAAAAGAGATTTCAAAAGTATATGTTATGCTATCTTTTTGGAGTTTCACTTTTCATGCAATATATAGGGTTCTCTTTTTAACTAATATCATTACATGAGGAAAAAATACTTTAAAGGGCCATTAGAAAACATAAATGAGGAAATGAAAATCCAGAGAGGCTTAATTGCTTCAGCCTTGTGTTTTAAAACCCAGTGTATATTTTTAAAAATCACTGTAATAAATTATTTAATTTTTTTTATTTTTTTTTTTTTTTTTTTTTGAGACGGAGTCTTGCTGTGTCACCCAGGCTGGAATGCAGTGGTGCATTCTAGGCTCACTGCAAGCTCCGCCTCCCAGGTTCACCCCATTCTCCTGCCTCAGCCTCCCGAGTAGCTGGGACTACAGGTGCCCACCACTACGTCCAGTTAATATTTTGTATTTTTAGTAGAGACGGGGTTTCACCGTGTTAGCCAGGATGGTCTCCATCTCCTGACCTCGTGGTCCGCCCGCCTCGGCCTCACAAAGTACTGGGATGACAGGCGTGAGCCACTGCGCCCGGTCAAATTATTGTAATTTTTATTGAATACAGTAGGAGAGGTAATTGTGTTTAAATACATTTAGTCAGAAAATTACAAATGGAGATACTTGAGTGTACTGTTGATAAAATATTTAAATAAAACGCAGAAAAAAAAAAGTAACACAAAGAAAGAACTATACGTATAGACTTTGTCTCTTCTGTGTCTTCTCATTTTACGCTAATGTTTAAATTACTGCTATGGTCTGAATGCTGCTGTACCCCCCAAATTCATCAGTTTAAATTTTAACCCCAAAGGTGATGATATTAAGAGGTGTGGCATTTGGAAGGTGGTAAGGTGGTGAGGGCAGAGCCTTCATTAATGGGGTTAATGCCCTTATACAAAAGGGTCTAGAGAGCTCCTTTTTCCTGCCTCACACCACATGAGAACACAGTAAGGAGGTAGCACCCTCTATGAGGAAGTGAGCCCTCACCAGAAACCAAATTTACAAGTGTCTTACTCTTGGAATTTCCAGCCTCCAGGACTGTGAAAAATAAATATTCCTTGTTTATAAGCCATCCAGCTTATGATGTTTTGTTATTGCAGCCTAAAGAAACATACACAATTCCCAAATAATTCATAATTCTATATAAAATTAATAGATTGAAGTTATATTTATTGCCCACTGAATGTCCCCAAAAGCGTCCTAAAAGAACAGAAATAATAAATTTCATTGTAATATTATAGAAACTGTGGAATTTCAGTATTATTTAACTAGAAATGTTTTTTCAAGTAAAATTAACATTCTTATGTATAAATTTTCTTTTTTCTCCCATTAAGTTTAAGAAATTGATAAAAATTTCTATTTCTGATACTTTTTTTTTTTTTTTTTTTGAGACGGAGTCTCGCTCTGTCGCCCAGGCTGGAGTGCAGTGGCCGGATCTCAGCTCACTGCAAGCTCCGCCTCCCGGGTTTACGCCATTCTCCTGCCTCAGCCTCCCGAGTAGCTGGGATTACAGGCGCCCGCCACCTCGCCTGGCTAGTTTTTTTGTATTTTTTTTTAGTAGAGACAGGGTTTCACCGGGTTAGCCAGTATGGTCTCAATCTCCTGACCTCGTGATCCGCCCCTCTCAGCCTCCCAAAGTGCTGGGATTACAGGCTTGAGCCACTGCGCCCGGCCATATTTCTGATACATTTTCTTAGAAAATCTCTGCATGGTATGCTGTGAATAGGAAAATGCTATCCATAGACTTTCTGTTTTTAAAAATATATATATTGTATTATATGTGTATTGGAAGGTTTAATTTAAAGGAAGATTTCATCACAATTGACTTCTAGAAAATCTCCTCCAACTTTTATGAGAAAACATGGATATAATTTAATAGCATATACATTTATTAAAATGAATTCAAACTGTCTTTAATTTTTGTTGCTATGTTTTCCCCATTATAAGAACAGTTGCATTTTGAAATCAATTAAAATGAAAATAAAATATTTGATATTAAACTCTAGTGTGCTTTTCTAGACAGATAGCGACAGTACTTTATAAGTAGCTCAGCTAGAGATCTCTGTTAAAACGTGAGGAAAGAAATTCGGTCTCCAGAAGACAATTTTTCACTTCCTTCTAATAATAATTTAACATTTTCATCTGTTAAAAAGGTAGGTAACAAACTACAGTGATATTGTCAGGGATTGCTGACTTTTCACCAAGAAATATCACAATATATTTTCCTTCATATTATTTATATTGAAGATTTGTTGAAATATTATTTATGCCAATTACTAATGTGAAATTATGGTAATTAATAAACCCATAGGGAGGTAATGTCACATAATGCATTGATTAAAAAACCTTATATTTGATTTTTAATATATTGATATCTCTAATTAAATAATATGCTACATTTTCTTAGTAATATTACATAGTTTTTCTTATGCATTTAACTTTTCATTTGGCAGCAGAATGTACAATTAGTCCATGGCACAAAATGCTTTGAGATCCTGCTCTGCATTAAGAAGAACAGTGCTGGAATAACGTTTGGCCCTGTCTGGAATTATGTATCCATTGCACATAAGCAGGCATGCTGCTAACACCATCAGTATGGATGAGGTCTTTCTGCATCCAGCAGTTGTGATTAATTTGTGCTGAGCCATGGATGTTCTTTTAGGAGTTCCCTCTGTGGCATGCATCAGACTTTCTGGAGACAGCTGACTAGGGCAAGAGGTACAGTCTATGCCTGGAAAACATTGTTTTTTCACTGTTTAAAACTAATTGGTCCATATGGGCATCCAACCCAATGACCCTGAAATGATTTAAGCAGGAATCCTCTGCTTCACTCTTACAGGCTCAGAGCAGTTCATACATGCAAGGCACTGTGAACAGATTTTTTTCTCTCTTCTTTTATCTCTCTATCTTTCTTTTAGATCTAATTATTCTAATAACCAACATGTCATATCCAGGACAAAATAATGCTTTGAAAAGTCATAAATTCTATAATTTTTCCTCTTTCCCCAATGAACACACAGGAACACACACAATATATGGGTGGTGAGGAGGATGAAAAAAGCGAAATTGTATAATAATGAAATAAGCTTACATTTTACATTCAGATCATATGTCATTAGTTTTTACTGCCAACTGTGAAGCCAGTAAAAATATGTATTATTTGCATGATGAAAACAAAGTGATCCAATGAAAAGAGAAATAAAATTCAAATTAGATCTATGAAAATAATCTAATTCTTAACTTCCTCATATCTACAGAAATAACATATAAAGGTTCTGCCTATTTTTACTCTAATATTAGTTTAGTGTTAATAATGATTAATATTTTTGGATTGCTACTGTATATTTTATTTGAGGTGTTTCAATTTGCTAACCAGATATCTGTCTCCAAAGCCCACTTTCTTTATGTCATTTATCTGTCCAGATGTGAAAATGTATATTTTTGAACTGATGAAAAAAAGAAAGGTTAGTTTTATATTCAAGGCCACATAGGTTGTAAGTAACATACAGAGCATGGGCCTAGCTAGACTCAAGTCTCCCGATTTTTAAGAGTCTACACAGGAAGATTCCTCAAATGTTTCTCAAATTTATAGAATGCAAATGAATATTGAAAAGCAAGATAGATCGGACAAATTAGTAGCAGGAAAAAATATTGTTATAAATACTTCTGTTAAGTAAGAGTTAAAATGTTGAATTTAAATAATAATAATAATAATAATAATAATAATATACTTTGCTCTTTAGTGGGTCCATGCATCAAAACTCTGATCCAATTATCTTTTCTTCCATGTAATATAAATAAGGGTTCTCAAAAATCTGAATTATTCTGTTCCCCTGAAATCCGTGGTGGATGAAATGAGAAATATTTTAAAAATAGCTCAATTGAAACAAGGTGGTATTTAAAAAATCATTTACTTTCATAAGGTAACCTTATTTATGTCTACAGAGTCTATGGTCATGAGTTAAACATTATATTTAAATGCTAGGGTTTTGTTTGAAAAGAGTCTGGGCATGGGTCTCATTTTCAGTAATGAGACCGAAGTAAAACTAAAGCCAAAACATAGTGAAGTATAAAAAGCACACTATTTTGTTACTTTGGAAGGCAAACACTGAAAAAGACAAACCATTTTCAATATTAAAAAAAGGAAATACTGATAATTTCTGAGCACCTTGTAATGGAGGACTGAGACTACAGAATAACTTTGTTCTTGCTAACCGGTGGCAAACAATTTAACAATTTCATAGTCTCTAATATGAAACCTTTCAAGCAAATTCAACAATTTAAAAAACATAGTGGTAAAGCTTATCAAATTATATATCATTTAAATAAATTATAGGATAGAAGAAAGAAATCATGTTTTCCAGGAATTATTTATTGTTCATCTACAGAGCCCACTTTTTTTTTTGTATTTTAAATTCTGGGATACACGTGCAGAACGTGCAGGTTTGTTACATAGGCATACATGATCCATGGTGGTTTGCTGCACCCAACAACCCATCATCTACATTAGGCATTTCTCCTAATGCTATCCCTTCCCTAGGCCCCCACCCTTGACAGGTCCCGGTATGTGAAGTTCCCTTCCCTGTGTCCATGTGTTCTTATTGCTCAACTCCCACTTCTTAGATCTCAAGTTCTCACCTTCGTCTGTTCTCACCCTCCCGTTTTATTAAATCCACTTCAATCATACTTTTGCCTCAGCCACTCAAAGCCAGCTGCTTTTGTCAAAATCACCAGTGTCTTTTACATTGCTAAAAGCAATATTTATTTTCAGTCCTTATCTTACTTGACCTATCTTCAGCATTTAAACATTATTCACTATCCTTTCATGGCAACAGCTTCTCGGTTCTCTTCCTATCTTACTATCCATGTTTTCTCATTCTCTTTTGGTGGTTTCCCTTTTTCTGCCCTACTTCTTAATTTTGGAGTGGCCCAGAAGTGAGGTGTTATTCATGTTTTTTTTATACTCACTCCCTTGCTCATCTAGTCTAATCTCATAGTATTAAAAATGTCAGTACTATTATGACTCCTAATTTTAATCTCCAACCCGGGCTTGTCCTCTGAATTCCACAATCCATATCCAACTGTGTACTTCATAACACTGCTTAAATATCTAACAGACATTTCAGATATAAATGCCTGCAACAATGAAATTCTGATTACCCTCCATGAACCTCCTACACTCATAGTCTTTCCCGCTTTAATGGCAGCTACATACTCACAGGTACAGAAAACAAGAAACTTGAAGTCACCTCTTGCTTCAGGTGATAGATGTGGAAAAAGTGAAAACCAATTTTTTGAAAATTGAATTTGAAGTTCCATCTTCTCATTTCACAATACAGTATTAGTAGATTATATATGCCAAGAAATATTCTGTTAGTAAACTTGAGATGAAAAAACAGTCTTATATCAATGTAGCAAATTATGGTCTTACCCTACTTAAACATTAAAGATAAATATTGCAATTTTCAAAGTTAAGGTAGTACTACATTTTAATTTGGCTAATGTTATAAATTTATGAAATATTTTTCTGTATTTATAGCATGCAAAAATAGAAATATAATCATATTGCATGTATAGTAAATTCCATCATCCAATGCTATTGAAAACCTAAACTTTTCTTGTAATTAGTCTGAACCTCATTTTTCATTAGATTTTTAAATTCCATGAGCATAAATACTGTAAATGTATCTGTTTCATTCACTGCTAAAATTTCAGACAATCCCTGGTATATGGAAGAAGCTCAAATATATATTTATTTTTACTTTTCTGTATTTTTAATTTTAATAGGCTTTACATTAAATATTTTTTTTAAATTAAGTGAATGTGACATCATTCTAATTCCCATTCGATAGATATTTATGGATTTTTTTTCAGTGTGTGTGTGTGTGAACATACACAAAGTAGAAATTAATTAATGTGAATGTACAACATGAACACCTTAGATTATAGAATATCTCTATTCCCACATTTTAAAGGTTTGCGATATCTGCAAGTTTACCTACGGGTAATTGATACTGATGCACATTCTTACCAGTCTTATGAATGGACCTCACCCAGCCCCCTCAATTATCAATTATTATTCTATCTCTATAGGAATGGTGCTGTGAACAGAATAACGTATAATCTTACAGAAAGTTTATGCATTTACATATAATATTTATGCAAAAAGCCCTAGTTATATGATTTTTTAAATGGACAGTGGCTTAAAGAATGAGATGTTTGTTGTGACTTTGCTCTTAACACATGGCTTAGATACATTTTATTGTCAGAATGAGGCAAATTGAGGACTTCAGCATGATTTCGACTGTGTGTACTCTTACATTCCACTTAACACATTTTAATTTATTAATTTAATTTACTTGCTTTACTTACTGAACTATAGCTTTTAACACCTAGTTCTTAGAATCTGCTTGGCCAATTTTTGCAAACATTAGATATCTTAGGAAAAGAAAAAAAAGAGGGAGGGAGGAAGAAAAAGAGGGAATAAAGGATGGAGGGAGTGGGTAAGGAAAACAAATGGCATTCTCTTTTCACCAGAGGTAAGGGACAGATAAATGTTAAAAATCATGGAAACCACACAAGGCAATGATTTTCAAATTCTGATGTGCATAAGAATAGAATGGAAGGCCTAATAAAAAACAGATTCCCTGGGCCGGGTGCGGTGGCTCACGCCTGTAATCCTAACACTTTGGGAGGCTGAGCGGGGTGGATCCCCAGAGGCAGCGAGTTTGAGACCAGCCTGACCAACATAGAGAAGCCCTGTCTCTACTAAAAATACAAAATTAGCCGGGTGCAGCACTGCATGCCTTTAATGCCAGTTACTCGGGAGGCTGAGGCAGAAGAATCGCTTGAACCCAGGAGGCGGAGGTTGCGGTGAGCCAAAATTGTGCCATTACACTCCAGCCTGAGCAACAAGAAAAAAAAAAAAAAAGGCAGATTCCCATACCCAATCCACAGATTCTGGTTCATATGTTGGTGTTAGAGGCAAGGAATCTCCATTTTTATCAAACTCTCTATGGTGGTTATAATGTAAGCAACATGTACTTTGACAGACATCATTCTGGGTGTGGCTACTCAAACTCCAATTGTTGGAGAATCTTTCTTTTCAGCCCTATTGATTAGTAAAGAGGACCAGTCTTTACTAATGGATAGTCATTATTATCTGGAGTAAAAACTCTGGAAAATACAGTGCATCCAAGAGCCAATGTTGTCACGCCAGAAGACTTAGAGTCTAGTAACTGAAACTGCATACAATTATACAATTATCAACTGTGTAGGTTCAACAACACGAAAATTGTCATATGACTCTAGCATTACAAAGGATTGCTCGCATGTCAGTGGGAATACTCTACAAGTAATAAACTCAGTATTAGCTACTATTCATATGTTATGGTCAAATCCTCTTGGCATTCCATTAGTCATAATTAATTAGAATTTAGGTATGTTGGTGTATGTGTGCATGTATGTACGTGTATACATAGTATCAATATAGTCTTGAGTGTAAGCCACCATTTTTACTTTATTATTTTTAAATAAAAGGACCTCAGATTGACAACAAAAAGCAGAGCGAAGGTAATTTGACATACAGAAGGTTTCTGGTGTCTAGTTAGAGAAAGACAAATGCATACAAAATGTACCCTGAAGGCAGATAATGACAATGTTCTGAGTAATAGTGTATTCCTGCTGCTAATGACTCTAAACATAGGATATAAGGCTACTATGTAATTCAAAATTTTCTTCCTCTGTTCCCTTCCTGGAGACCACACCTCTTGCTAAACAGTTCTTCAGTAAAGCCTTCAATAGACAAGGGTATAATTTTTCCAAGTTTCTTCACTCAGCAAGGTACAAGCTGCATATTTATCTTTATATGAGAATGATTCTGAAAAACTGGCAAGTCGACCAAACTACCAATGATTCATGCATATCCCTTTATTGCTTTATTTTCAATTTTAAATTCAACTCTCAAGTAGACGAAGAAGATTGTTCACTTTGGTTAATTTTGTTGAAGGGCTAAATTATACATCCTCTCTTTATTGATAGAAATTGGATTTGCTTAACATTTTAAAAATCACTTTAGACAGGTAAAATATGTTTACTTAAGCTTTCAACCAATTTATTTTTTTCGGCAATAACATTATTAGTGTATAACCTTCAAATAGCCTGACATTTGGACATGTTTGTCTTGGGATTCAACTGTGAATTACTTGTACTTTTATTTTGAAATCAAAATGTTAATAAAAGTCTCAAATTTTCCTTTAGCAGACAATTCATTGCCATTGAGCTTTTTCACAGGTGGAAAGTATATGATTGTGGAACATATGCTTCCTGAGTTGGTTACAGTAAAGAAAAATAGAATGATAAAACTCTTAAGAATCTGATTAAAAACATCAACATTTAATCCAATTATAAAATGTTGCAAAGAAGAAGAAAAAAGTAATTTATGCTGTTAGAATCCTATAGTGGAAGTTTGTGGTTGTGTCAGGTGTTGGCAAGTTGATTAGTGACTAGGAGGAGGTGTAGGAGGCATATGGGAAGTTTGTGGTATCTTTTTTAACAAAAATCTGGTTGTTAGTTACATGATTAACTTCACTTTGTGAAAATTCATCAAGAGACACACTTTCCTGTATGTCAGTAGCATGTCAGCATTTCAATTAAAATGTTACTAAAAAAATAAGCTATGAACTTGTTCCCCAAAAAAGTGTACCTAGACTATCCCTCCCTCTCCTATCACAGTAAACTAGGATATGGGCACTCAAGTCCAAGTGCTAACTTAATAAGGGCTGCTCTAGGAAGTGACATGGAAAACCAGCATTATGAAAGATACATGAAAATTAAAGATGCTCCCCTCTTCAACCATCTGCATTCATTAAAGATAGACCCCAAAAGTAGACCTGGCCTTTTGCACTTTCCCACTGGTATTTCCCAAACACTGTGGTTTCCAAAGCCCTGCTTCTTATCTGCTGCCTTAAAATAATCCAAGGTAATTGTTAAAGCAGATTCCCAGGGGCTCAGCCAAAATACTTGACATGTATTTGCTGTATTGCTTACTTGTTTTCTTCATTAGTTTAATGTTATTATATCTTCCTAAGTTTTCAAGTAATTTTAATATATGATTTGCTCTTAAAATTTAGCATCCTGAAAATCACATGTAAATCCTGATTCTGTAGGGATAGCCCTAAAGTCTGCCTTTCCAAAAGGAGCACATCCCATGGTCCTGATATGTAGAATCAGTAGTCGTTTGGGATCAGTTGGATCGGGCATTTTAGCTTTTCTCGCACAGGCTTATAGGTAGCTGTTACACTAAAAAAGCCTAGGGTGAGCAGCTGAGGCCAACTCTGCTCTAGCCTTTTATGTAAGGCTAGATTATCACTCTTCTTCACTTTCCGTAAAGTCTCTTAATTTGGACTTAGTTGGAAACAGAATGGAGGAGAGTCATTTATGTAAGGGAACTCTCTGTAGGATCTTGCAGCTCACTGAAGCTCTACAAAAACTAGGGGTCCAAAGCAACAGTAATTGGTAATAGGTTATCAGATTATATTTCCTTTTTTCGTGTGTGTGTGTTTGTGTGTGTGTGTGTGTGTGTGTGTGTGTGTTTGTAAAATGTCTTAGGGAGAGATGACTGTGAAAAACCTGTGCTCCATGAATCAAAGAACATATTATCAACTAATTAAAAATTGTTAGATTTTTGCCATTAAAAGTAATGGCAAACACCGCAGTTATGTTTGCACTATCCTAATAAAAATAAGAATATACCATTGATTATTGACCCTACTTGTAAAATTAACTGCCTTAAAACCTACAGGAGCCTCCTTTATTTAAAATTTAATACTCTAAAAATCAAAGGATGCAAAATCAGTTTGACTCTAAGCCAATTTATTACTATTACTAAACATACTCAAAAACTTATAAATAAATTCAAAAACATATAGACTTCATGGGATAAAATATAAATAACTGTTGCATGCTGTACAGTTTGTTTGCAAGGTTATACAGCAGGATATACATTCTTGGTTGGAAACAAATACATTTTTTGTATGACAAAAAGAAAAAGATAACTTCACTAGATAGAATATAGGCACAGACTTTAAAAAGCTTTGTAATGTAACAACGAAATAATACTGACACATTTCACACCTAGGGAATATTTTTAATACAATAAAATACTTTCTATCTTCACTTCAAGTAAGAATATGCCCATTCTGTTTATCACTTGTTACAATGAAAACATGAATCCTTAAATCTCTTGTATACCTTTCAGTGATAAAAATCTTTCTTTTTGCTTAGAGCATGAGATATAAATCGACACTGGAATGACTAAAGGAATTTTGAATGATTTAAAGAAAAAATAACCTTGCCACTCTGGGGAAGACCACAGATTCTGAAAACTCTCACTTATCACCAACATGTTGAACGATTTGGCTGTTGTTTGGAACGTGAAAATCATCTTGGGTATAAACAGCAAGGTCAGCCAGATATAAAATTATGATAGTGAGAAAGGGATAACACTTTTGTCTCTGAATCTTCCAACTTATGTTTTATTTTTATTATTTTATCCTACCTTTTGCCTCCGCAACCAGCAAAGCCATCTTGTCCTACACTGGAGTCTGATCCGATTCCCAGTTTTTTTCTTAACCAGGAGAAAACCCCACTAAAGTACCTTCTATGAATTAGTCAACTAGAATAATGCATTTTGTAATAAGCAAGTTTTAAAACTTCATCAATATAAAAATTATATCTAAATCGGTTATTTTTTCAGAACCTAGAAGATAGTGAGGGTGAGAGGTCAATGTTCCTCCAGCTACCAGACTGTTATTGAGACAAAAAATAACAAAGAGTTTCTTTTTTTTTTTTTTTTTTTTTTTTGGCGAGAGTACCCCCTTTTTTTTTTTTTTTTATTTTATTTATTTTTTTTTTAAATTTATTTATTATTATTATACTGTAAGTTGTAGGGTACATGTGCATAACGTGCAGGTTTGTTACATATGTATACTTGTGCCTTGTTGGTGTGCTGCACCCATCAACTCGTCATTTACATCAGGTATAACTCCCAATGCAATCCCTCCCCCCGCCCCCCTCCCCATGATAGGCCCCGGTGTGTGATGTTCCCCTTCCCGAGTCCAAGTGATCTCATTGTTCAGTTCCCACCTATGAGTGAGAACATGCGGTGTTTGGTTTTCTGTTCTTGTGATAGTTTGCTAAGAATGATGGATTCCAGCTGCATCCATGTCCCTACAAAGGACACAAACTCATCCTTTTTTATGGCTGCATAGTATTCCATGGTGTATATATGCCACATTTTCTTAATCCAATCTGTCACTGATGGACATTTGGGTTGATTCCAAGTCTTTGCTATTGTGAATAGTGCTGCAATAAACATACGTGTGCATGTGTCTTTATAGCAGCATAATTTATAATCCTTTGGGTATATACCCAGTAATGGGATGGCTGGGTCATATGGTACATCTAGTTCTAGATCCTTGAGGAATCGCCATACTGTTTTCCATAATGGTTGAACTAGTTTACAATCCCACCAACAGTGTAAAAGTGTTCCTATTTCTCCACATCCTCTCCAGCACCTGTTGTTTCCTGACTTTTGAATGATCGCCATTCTAACTGGTGTGAGATGGTATCTCATTGTGGTTTTGATTTGCATTTCTCTGATGGCCAGTGATGATGAGCATTTTTTCATGTGTTTGTTGGCTGTATGAATGTCTTCTTTTGAGAAATGTCTATTCATATCCTTTGCCCACTTTTTGATGGGGTTGTTTGTTTTTTTCTTGTAAATTTGTTGGAGTTCTTTGTAGGTTCTGGATATTAGCCCTTTGTCAGATGAGTAGATTGCAAAAATTTTCTCCCATTCCGTAGGTTGCCTGTTCACTCTGATGGTAGTTTCTTTTGCTGTGCAGAAGCTCTTTAGTTTAATTAGATCCCATTTGTCAATTTTGGCTTTTGCTGCCGTTGCTTTCGGTGTTTTAGACATGAAGTCTTTGCCCATGCCTATGTCCTGAATGGTACTACCTAGATTTTCCTCTAGGATTTTTATGGTATTAGGTCTAACATTTAAGTCTCTAATCCATCTTGAATTAATTTTCGTATAAGGAGTAAGGAAAGGATCCAGTTTCAGCTTTCTACTTATGGCTAGCCAATTTTCCCAGCACCATTTATTAAATAGGGAATCCTTTCCCCATTTCTTGTTTCTCTCAGGTTTGTCAAAGATCAGATGGCTGTAGATGTGTGGCATTATTTCTGAGGACTCTGTTCTGTTCCATTGGTCTATATCTCTGTTTTGGTACCAGTACCATGCTGTTTTGGTTACTGTAGCCTTGTAGTATAGTTTGAAGTCAGGTAGCGTGATGCCTCCAGCTTTGTTCTTTTGACTTAGGATTGTCTTGGAGATGCGGGCTCTTTTTTTGGTTCCATATGAACTTTAAAGCAGTTTTTTCCAATTCTGTGAAGAAACTCATTGGTAGCTTGATGGGGATGGCATTGAATCTATAAATTACCTTGGGCAGTATGGCCATTTTCACGATATTGATTCTTCCTATCCATGAGCATGGTATGTTCTTCCATTTGTTTGTGTCCTCTTTTATTTCACTGAGCAGTGGTTTGTAGTTCTCCTTGAAGAGGTCCTTTACATCCCTTGTCAGTTGGATTCCTAGGTATTTTATTCTCTTTGAAGCAATTGTGAATGAAAGTTCATTCATGATTTGGCTCTCTGTTTGTCTGTTACTAGTGTATAAGAATGCTTGTGATTTTTGCACATTAATTTTGTATCCTGAGACTTTGCTGAAGTTGCTTATCAGCTTAAGGAGATTTTGGGCTGAGACAATGGGGTTTTCTAAATATACAATCATGTCATCTGCAAAGAGGGACAATTTGACTTCTTCTTTTCCTAACTGAATACCCTTGATTTCTTTCTCTTGCCTGATTGCCCTAGCCAGAACTTCCAACACAAATGGAGAACAAAAAAAAGCGGGGGTTGCAATCCTAGTCTCTGATAAAACAGACTTTAAACCATCAAAGATCAAAAGAGACAAAGAAGGCCATTACATAATGGTAAAGGGATCAATTCAACAGGAAGAGCTAACTATCCTAAATATATATGCACCCAATACAGGAGCACCCAGATTCATAAAGCAAGTCCTTAGAGACTTACAAAGAGACTTAGACTCCCATACAATAATAATGGGAGACTTCAACACTCCATTGTCAACATTAGACAGATCAACGAGACAGAAAGTTAACAAGGATATCCAGGAATTGAACTCATCTCTGCAGCAAGCAGACCTAATAGACATCTATAGAACTCTCCACCCCAAATCAACAGAATATACATTCTTCTCAGCACCACATCGTACTTATTCCAAAATTGACCACGTAATTGGAAGTAAAGCACTCCTCAGCAAATGTACAAGAACAGAAATTATAACAAACTGTCTCTCAGACCACAGTGCAATCAAACTAGAACTCAGGACTAAGAAACTCAATCAAAACCGCTCAACTACATGGAAACTGAACAACCTGCTCCTGAATGACTACTGGGTACATCACGAAATGAAGGCAGAAATAAAGATGTTCTTTGAAACCAATGAGAACAAAGATACAACATACCAGAATCTCTGGGACACATTTAAAGCAGTGTGTAGAGGGAAATTTATAGCACTAAATGCCCACAAGAGAAAGCAGGAAAGATCTAAAATTGACACTCTAACATCGCAATTAAAAGAACTAGAGAAGCAAGAGCAAACACATTCGAAAGCTAGCAGAAGGCTAGAAATAACTAAGATCAGAGCAGAACTGAAGGAGATAGAGACACAAAAAACCCTCCAAAAAATCAATGAATCCAGGAGTTGGTTTTTTGAAAAGATCAACAAAATTGACAGACCACTAGCAAGATTAATAAAGAAGAAAAGAGAGAAGAATCAAATCGACGCAATTAAAAATGAAAAAGGGGATATCACCACCGACCCCACAGAAATACAAACTACCATCAGAGAATACTATAAACACCTCTACGCAAATAAACTGGAAAATCTAGAAGAAATGGATAATTTCCTGGACACTTACACTCTTCCAAGACTAAACCAGGAAGAAGTTGAATCCCTGAATAGACCAATAGCAGGCTCTGAAATTGAGGCAACAATTAATAGCCTACCAACCAAAAAAAGTCCAGGACCAGATGGATTCACAGCTGAATTCTACCAGAGGTACAAGGAGGAGTTGGTACCATTCCTTCTGAAACTATTCCAATCAATAGAAAAAGAGGGAATCCTCCCTAACTCATTTTATGAGGCCAACATCATCCTGATACCAAAGCCTGGCAGAGATACAACAAAAAAAGAGAATTTTAGACCAATATCCCTGATGAACATCGATGCAAAAATCCTCAATAAAATACTGGCAAACCGGATTCAGCAACACATCAAAAAGCTTATCCACCATGATCAAGTGGGCTTCATCCCTGGGATGCAAGGCTGGTTCAACATTCGCAAATCAATAAACATAATCCAGCATATAAACAGAACCAAAGACAAGAACCACATGATTATTTCAATAGATGCAGAAAAGGCTTTTGACAAAATTCAACAGCCCTTCATGCTAAAAACGCTCAATAAATTCGGTATTGATGGAACGTACCTCAAAATAATAAGAGCTATTTATGACAAACCCACAGCCAATATCATACTGAATGGGCAAAAACTGGAAAAATTCCCTTTGAAAACTGGCACAAGACAGGGATGCCCTCTCTCACCACTCCTATTCAACATAGTGTTGGAAGAGTTTCAGTCTACAAGTTTTTCAGTATGCTCTTTCATTTTTCATTATTACTGTGGAATTAAGAAACTTATGAAGAATGATTACTTGGGAACATATGTGCAGAGTGCTAAGGATGTTTATGTGTGTGGGGATGGCAGAGCGGGGAGACATGGTAAGGGTTCAGAAAGTGGCTTTCCTTTGAACATTTTACAACGTTTGGTCTTGCTGTTCTACTCTTACGATGACCTTTGCCGACAAGAAGGCCTTGGCAAAAAGCAAGGTACTCTGATGAGAATGGATAAATTGCCTTTCTTCTTCCCAAGCAGTTACAGGTCACCTTGTGAGGAAGAAAAAAGGCCAAGTAAAATGTCACCTCTGTGTGTCTTTTGTCAGTTTGTGCATTTCGACAGCCACTATATTCAACTGCTACATTCTATTTCTGTTCTAATGCTCCTGCATGAATAGTGGTATGAGACGAGGACATCATACTTCTTTTCCTTTTATTAGCTTCCATAATTGGCATAATAGTTAATTAATTTAAGTCAGTAATTAGAATTTTTAGAGACCAACCAGTGGAAAATAAAAAGACACAGTGTTCTTTCTGAAGAAACACAAATACTGTTTTTGGTTTTTTTTTTTTTTGTTGTTGTTGTTGTTGTTGTTCCTTTGTTTTGTGTTTTGGTATTATTTATTCTTTCCTAGTCATGGTAGTGTTAATCTTCAGCAATATTTTTGTTTGATTAAACTTAACTCATTAAGACAAAAATTTTAAAAGGTTAAGTTTTTTAGATTGACTTCTTTTTGAGCTTCTACATCCTCTGTGATGTATTTCAGCATGTTATCTGAGTCAAATTATTGCCATTCTCATGATGTGTTATTGGATGTGATATCAGGCACCCTGTGGAGGAAGTCTCTGGTGGGAGGTGGTGTACAACGTCACACTGTAGCAGAAAACCTGAAGGATACTCTTAGCTGCCTTCTCTGGCATTTGATCCCTTAATTCTATCCACATGCATCGCTTCATCCTTAGGCAGTTTAAATTCCATATTCTACCTCTGAGCTCATTTACTTACTCTATTACAGTTAAGGTAAAACAGATATAGTCATTTGTCTTAACCATTCCCGCTTATTTAGTGATATGCTCAAATTTCCTAACATGAAGGATTTTCTTCATCATTAATTAGAAGCATTAGTGATCTTACATAGAGAGCCTCGTGGAACGTAGTTTTCTCCCAAAGTCTTCTTGGCCCTCTAATTTTAACCCAGTTGATAATATCCCCTTTTGTTAGTTGGACACTATGACACATCATGACAAAAATTATGCTTTATGTGGCAATCTGCTAAGTTTAACAAAAAAAGGAGAACACAAAATTAAAAGATAAACACTTATCAGTGTATCAAAGATCAATTGATTTCAGAAACTGTAATGTTTGTTTGGAAATTCATGGAAAGATTGCTATTTCATTACTAAGAACAAGTAATGCCTGAAATTTCTGTGGAATGATTTTCTCTAAAATGTATAAGAGATATTTAATTTACTTTGCCTTACCTTAAGACCTGGCTATTGGGGTAGAAAAGATAAACTTATTATATTATTTAGTAACCTATTGAACTGAGATGTGGTGTGCAATGGACTTAATATTTGTAACTCTCCAAATTCATACATTGAAATCCTAATCCCCAATGTAATGCAATTAGGAGAGGTAATTAGGTCATGAGAATAGAGCTCTCATAAAAGTAATTAGTGTCCTTACAAGAGGTATCCCAGAGAGCTCTCTCACCCTCTCTCCTCCAACTGAAGATACAAACAGAAGTTGGCAATCTGCAACCCAGAAAAGGAACCTAACTAGAACCCGCCATATTGAGCATGGATTGCCAGTCTCCGGAAGAGTGAGAAATATATTTCTATTGTTCATAATCTACCCAGTCTTTTGTACTTTGTTAGAGTGGCCTAAACTGATAGTACGTGTGTGTGTGTGTGTGTGTGTGTGTTTCATTCTTGCCATAAGAATAAGAGTAGGGATATATTGCTAGAATATTTCCAGATATAGAAGATATGCCATTTGCAGCATTTGTCTTCCTTCTTGTAGCTTGGCAATAGCAGCCCTGATGTTTTATCCTCTTGTCTTAACTCTGGGTCACTGATGGCCCCTGTTCAATCTCACCTTATGGGAGTGCCAATCCTTTTCTTCTCTTGCCTCTTCTCTCTCTCTCACTTTTTTTTTTTTTTTTTTTTTGAAAACTAATGATTTACACATTAGAGTAGAAAGAACATAACTTATATTTCACATCTCTATAACAGATTTAATTAATTTTATTAGCTTTTTCATTTTCACAGTAGGTTCCATCCTTTTCATTTTGAGAAGTGATGACTGATGATCTTTGACTTGCTACTCTGCCTGACTTAGACACCTGTGATCTTTCAACTTGACAACGTCTCTGTGGGAAATTCAGGTAGGGGGCAAATTGTAAATTGGCTTGAAGGCAACATGCAGCAGTATGATCTATTTTTTGTTGTTTTAGTGATACTCTGTTGGCAGTGTGAAAAGATGGATAAGATGCACAGAAATGAAGCTATGGTTTTAGAGACTGCTTGTGTAAGATGATGAGCCAAGACAATGTGAACTAAAGAATTGCAGTGGATAAGCAGAGTTGAGATATTCAAGAGAATTTCAAAGGTATCAAGAAGGGATTCTATGAGTGACTGAGTGGGAACATTCGAGAGTAGAGACCTTTGAGGAAGCGGCAGTGTCTAGCTTCGATGGGTGACCAACTGAAATATGATTAACTGAAAAAGAGAATAGAAAATAGAAGGTTTGGAATTTTTAAAGGATATATCTATAGTTTGCTACATTTTTAATTTGTCACAATTAAATAATACTAGGAGTAGTTATCCAACCAATAATTGAAAAGATGTCTGTAGACATCAGAAGTAAAATATGTCTCCTTGGCACCAAGAAAAATGCCAGGCACCTGAGAAGCACTCAACAAGGATTAGACAAATTGAAAAGTAGCAAATGCCATATGCTTTAAAATCATTGAATCAGGGTTTTCTGTTAAATTTCTATGAAGTAAAATACAATTTTTATCATTACTCAAATAGTGACTAAACATTTTCTAGAGTTGTGGCATTAGTGACTCATGTAGGGACAGGAGTTGTAGCAGCTGTCCTCTTAGCCCTCAATCATTTCTCAAATGCTGTTTTCCTGTAACTCTCAAATTACTCAAGGACCACACCTTGCCAGAGCATGAGGCACATCAGCACTAAGAGTCAAGCTCACTAGTTTTTAATTCCCTGACTCATTTTCTACGACAAGTATGTAATTTTTCTTTAGAAGAAACACAACACCTTTTTTTGATGCAGTCATAAATAGCTTTAGTTGTGCCGTAACAAAGGTCTGACCTTTTTTCTAGGGATTGAATTTATATGGAAATCTATTTGCCTCATTTGCATCTTTTTTTTTTCTGGACAGAGATGCAAGATCAAATTTTATCAAATGCATACACATTCAAGTGTATGTATTTATATAGAGTGAAGATGTAGGTACAGATTCAACAGTCTGAAAAGATTTACTGTGTCAGAGAAAATCATTACAACAAATGTTTATTAAGCAGCTTCTATGTGCTGTATATAGGTAGATGTAGGGGCATGGGACACAGTGTAAATAAATGTTTCACAATCTGTCCCCCTGTAAAAGGTGGGAGAAAATAAACAGGTACATTCAATAGAGTAATTGGGGCCACTCTAGGGGCCAACAGGCTGCAAAAAAGCGGCTTCCTAACAGTGGCTATGCCTTTCTAGGGCAAACATCTTCTTAGTTAAAAACTGAAGCATCAGTTTGAATTAGACTGTTGACAAGAAGACGGAGGAATGATTCAGGAAGAGGGACAGTATCTCTAAATGCTTAGATGTCAGAAACAGCATGGTCAGTGGAGGGCACTAGAAGCGCTTTAGTATGTCTGGAACAGAGGGTGTGAAAGGGAAGTAGTGAGATCTCAGGGTTAATGAGCCCATGAGTTGGAAGGAAAATAAGTTAAAAGGTAGCGTGCTAGACAGAATAAGTAGGTCAGTGAGTAACAACATGAAAATCAGAGGAAACATGAAACAATTATGCTTCTATTGTGATCTTTGCTCTTCGTTGTTAATTAAAGGGATTTAGATTAAAACATGCAATTGTTCTTTGAAGAACTGAGAGATAGTAAATTATTCATAATTTATCCATTTAATTGATCTTAATAATTAATGACTAGTAGCTTTGTATTAGATGCCTGAAGTATAAATATATCAACTAATAATACTTTAAAATATTTCACTTATAATACTGAAAGTGATCTTATGGACTTTGTAATAGATGGTCCACACGTGAACTAATTCACTCTTACCAGTGTCTCAAATGTGCTTTCATATTTTTACATCATAGGTGGTTTTTATTTTATGAGTGTAGTGATCAAATAACTTATACAAACTGGGACATTTAAAAGAGCAAGAGAGGTATTATGAATAATTACACAAAGACAACAGACATAAACATGTACTGTCCTGGGTAAACCAAATCTATGATTCTTGTTCACAGTGTATATCACATTTTAAAGTATGCTTAAATGATTACAATTATATAAAATTTAGGATAGTGTTTTGGAATGGAACAAACTTTTTCAGTTGCATGTTTTAATCTTTTCAGATTCTAAAGTTTGTGAACTATTCCACTTTGTCTTCCAAGTTTCACCTTTACATTTTTATTTGTCAGCATGCTGAATAAATCACTGGGAGAAATAGAGGAAAAAATGAACATGATAAATCTCTAATTTGTGGCACTCACCAGCTGTTAAATATACACATAGCTTTTTAAAGCAGAATTCTTCAAAATGTAGGAGACGATACTTCATTTTATTTTTTCTCTGCTTTTGAAACATAAATTGGGATCTAGTCCAACAAAAACTTTTAGGGCCAATGAAAAAATGAAGTATTATTAAAGTAAAGAGAGAGAGAGAGAGAAGAAATGGAAAGATTTACTGTAGAGGAGAACTGCGAGATTGTAGCATTTCAATAGTCCCCTGAACAATACCACAATACTCAGTTATTATTCAAGCAGGTGGTACATTATTATTACAGTTAGATACCTTGGCTTATTATGTCCTTGACTTCACACAAAACATAGTAATTTGAATCTAATAATGTCTGTTAAAACTTCCATTAATAAAAGAAAGTGTTATTAACACAAAAAAATCTGTGACCTGTTGTAATTGCTTTTTTTTTTTTTTTCTGTAATTGATGGACTGAGTTACGCTGTACCCAGGTACACCAGGACAGCTGAATTTGATAATAAAGGAAAATAATTGATTTTTGGTTTCACATGTGGCAGTTTGGAAACAGTGCTTTGTCAAATTTCTTAATTCCCATAGAAAGCAGTACCACAAGACTCCAGGGAGATCCACAATAGAAAATCAGTACACATTGTGGAGTTTTATATACTCCCATAACAATTAACATAGTCAATGTAAGAAAGTGAATCTCATGCATGGCATTTAATACAATCGGTTAAAGTGGTGTTTTTTGTTGAATAAGTCCCAAACCCTTAATAAATGAAATCCCAGGAAACTGCAGTCACCCTTCAGGCTCCTTCCGTGGTCTGGCTCTAGACCTCATTTCCCTGTTAACTGCTTGTAGCCTGTACATTATGTTTCCAAGCTTTCACTTCTGCGCCTCCTTATGTTCAAACATATTTCCCACTTTTATTCATTGGCCATACTCTTTCAATCCAGCAACATTTAGCTTGGGGTGATCTCCAGAAAATTTCCGTGAGTTTCTAGATTAATTTAAATGTCCCTATTCCGTGTGTCATTACCATTCTTTACATGTCTTCCTCTTAGCATTTGATGTATTATATCTGATTTATTTCATTATATGACTGTTTCCCTTTCTAGACTATAAGCTTTTTCAAGGACAAGGATTGCTGAATAAACACAGGTTCTGTGCTAAGGACATATCTATTAATTGTTAACCAGACAACCATTTCTAAGTATCTGCATACTTGTGAAGTGAAAAGAGCATGGCTTTAGTGTATATAAAACTAAATTTGAAACTCAACTCTGCCCCTTATTAGTAATTAACTCTAAGGTAATCACTTACCTGATCTGAACTTTAGTTTCCACATTTCGTGCAAATGAGAGTAATACTAAAGTTGTGGCAACAATTCAATGAAAAATGCACATAAAGCAGCTTGAACATTGTTCATTCTCAGTAAGCTTCCTTACTTTACTTCCTTTTCATTTAATATGTTTACATTTTTCAAAAGGTAAGAAAAATACCATCGGGATGCATTTCTAGAGGGTTTTTTTTCATACTTAAATATGAGAAAGTTGTGTACTATATACAAAACTTATGCTGAATCTTTGCTTTTGCCTTTTGTTGTACCTACAATGCCCAAATTTTCCCAGTCCTCATCTCTGCCTGTCAAATTCCTGTTTTTCCTTCACTGATTAGATTAAATCTCACCGTCTCAATGAAGTCCATCGAAATTAATTAGAAGAATATCTGCATTTTTACAGTATCTATTTAATGATTATATTAAACTACAGACATACTATTAAACCAAAAGTGAAATGCCAAATAGATTAACTTAGCTTCAAAATTATTTCAGGTCGAAGATCATCTTTCAATATAAAGAAAATAATGAGATGTGTATTGAATGTATCTTTGGATAGGCAAGACCTTTTATTTTTATGTTGGAAAAATCAGCATTAAAAACACAAAAACACATTAAAATAAAATTAACTAATAAAAATGAAAACAAAATTAAAATAACATATAAATCAAACACATTTTAGATGTCTTAATTGGTCATGTTTTTGTGGTAAAATGCTAATTCCTTTTAGTAGAAAAAAAATGTGAGAAGACGTAATGAATTGTGTAGAATTGTATACACTTAACCAAGGCATTGATTACATATAAGAATATTTAGTATTTTACCCCATAGTACTATAAAAAGTTATTCTAGAGAAAAGCAATGCCAAATATTAAAACTGGACTTCGCTTTTTTTAAACAAAAAATTGTTTGCTGTCCACATTAATTTTAATTTTATAACAAAAACCTGCCTACAGTAGCCTCTACAGATTTATCTGATTAGCAGTTCATAAACCCAAGGAAATAAGATATTAGCTTAATTTACCTTAATAACCAAATCAAATTTCTGGTGAAAGTCTCTGTTGACTGGCTCCAGGAGACTAAGTTCTGCTGTCCTAGGATGCATATGGAAAAACCGTGGGTAATCCTCAGGAGTCCCTGGAAGACATTGAGATTTCAGTACATAATTGAGAACAATAAGTAATATGTGTATCTGCTTCATCTATTTCCTTTCATTAACTGAGGAACAAAGTTACAATTTCATTACTAAATTAAGTTTCAAAATTATGCAGTCCAGGGAAAGCAGACACAAATGTGGTATATAGTTATTCATAATTAGTGTATCAGTAAGAAAATGGAAAATATTTGTTTGGATGATTTTTGAAAATTTTTTTTCTTAAGAGGGCTCTAATTAATTTGAAACTTCATCACGTGAAAATAGATATTAAGTGGAGGAAGAGTACATTTTTGATTATGAAATTTTATTTTAATGGTGCATACATCTTAATTATAGCTATTTGGTCTTTCAACATATATTGTAATAAACTATTAGTAATTTGTACCAAATAGTGAGATGCTTGGAAATTAATATGAACATATTTTGTTCCATATATTACTTCTTAAGATTAATATCAAGCTAATTATGTTAACCAGAGTAAATTAAATATAGGTTCTGATGATACTCTTAATGTCTAGACAGGATATTTATTTATTTATTTATTTATTTATTTATTTATGAATGAATGAGATGGAGCCTTGCTGTGTCACCCAGGCTGGAGTGCAGTGGCTTGATCTCGGCTCACTGAAACCTCTGCTTCCCTGGTTCAAGTGGTTCCCCTGCCTCAGCCCCCGAATAGCTGGGATTATAGGCGTGCGCCACCATGTCTGGCTAATTTCTGTATTTTTAGTAGAGACAGGGATTTGCCACTTTGGCCAGACTGGTGGCATCCGGTGATACGCCTGCCTCAACTTCCCAAAGTGCTAGAATTACAGGTGTGAGTCACCAAGCCTAGCCAAGATGGTATTTCTTAATGTATTTTAATAATCAAAATACATTTCTTCATGAAGAAATTTCTTCTAATTGTATAATCTTCCTTTGTGTACTGCAACATTCTTTACCCAAAGTGAAGAAGTCAAATCATAAAACTGTATAGTATATACATTTGTAAAATTAATAACCATAAGAGTAAAATAATATAGCTTGCAATTATGGAAACCTACTCTGTGCTAAATGCTTTACATAACTAATCACCAATACCTCTGTAAATCATTTACATTTTACAGATGATGACTTGGGAGACTGGGGAGATTAAATGATGTATTTAATTTAAAGGGACAATCTGAAACAGAGCTTTTATTAAAAATCCAGACTGCCAGATGTTCCAACACATCCAAAAATGGGCTTCTTGTTACTACTTATTTGCCTCAACTCTTAGACAAGAAAGGAAATTCTCCTGGGCAGTAAATGAGGGGAAAATAAAAAGCAGAAACATATTTTACACCATTAAAACCGACTGTAAAATCTACAAATAGTCAAAATTATAGATGAAATGTAACATATGATAAAGGGTTTATATAGGAGTTACATTCTTCATGGAATATACATGAGTAAACCCCAAATGAAGAAGATATTCATAATAAATAATAAAAAAATGAACACTAGTCATAGATGAAAATGTGGATGAATTTTACTCTAATGTAAGAGTGGGCAAACCTTTCCTAACTATGGTCAAAGTCAAGAAGTCATGAAGAAAAAGAGAGATAAGTTTAATGATATTGCAAAATTGTATGGTGAGACACAATAAAAAAGTAAAATCACAAGTGACAAACTGAGAAAATACTTGAAATTTATGTAGAGACAAAATGTTCATACCGTTTTTTTATATATATATATAATATATATATATAAATTAGCTATAAAATTTATATATATAAATTATATAAATTATATATATAAATTATATAAAATTTATATATATATATAAAAATTAGCTAAAAAGAGGGCCAGTGAGGGATTTAAAAAGTGTGGGGCTGGCCGGGCACAGTGGCTCACGTCTGTAATCCTAGCACTTTGGGAGGCTGAGGTGGGCGGATCATCTGAAGTTAGGAGTGTGAGACCAGCCTGGCCAACATGGTGAAAAGCTGTCTCTACTAAAACTACAAAAATTAGCTGGGCGTGATGGTGTGTCTGTAATCCTAGCTACTAAGGAAGCTGAGACAGGAGAAACACTTGAACCCGGGAGAGGCAGAGGTTACGTGAGCTGAGATTGTGCCACTGCACTCCAGCCTGTGTGACAGAGCCAAACTCTGTCACAAAACAAAACAGAACAAAAAAGTTTGGGGCTAAAGATAAAACTGTTCACAGAAAGAGAAAGGCAAATGACTCTTGATCATAAGCAAAGATAAGCAAAGATGCTTATCTGTATACATAAGAAGAAAACTATAAATTAATCCTACATTAAGATTTCATTAGTCACTTAGATTAGCAATTGTTGGCCGGGCGCGGTGGCTCACGCCTGTAATCCCAGCACTTTGGGAGGCCGAGGCGGGCGGATCACAAGGTCAGGAGATAGAGACCACCGTGAAACCCCGTTTCTACTAAAAATACAAAAAATTAGCCGGGCGCGGTGGCCGGCGCCTGTAGTCCCAGCTACTCAGGAGGCTGAGGCAGGAGAATGGTGTGAACCCGGGAGGCGGAGCTTGCAGTGAGCTGAGATCGCACCACTGCACTCCAGCCTGGGCGACAGAGCGAGACTCTGTCTCAAAAAAAAAAAAAAAAAAAAGATGGCCGGGCGCGGTGGCTCAAGCCTGTAATCCCAGCACTTTGGGAGGCCGAGAAGGGCGGATCACGAGGTCAGGAGATCGAGACCATCCTGGCTAACAGGGTGAAACCCCGTCTCTATTAAGAAATACAAAAAACTAGCCGGGCGAGGTGGCGGGCGCCTGTAGTCCCAGCTACTCGGGAGGCTGAGGCCGGAGAATGGCGTGAACCCGGGAGGCAGAGCTTGCAGTGAGCTGAGATCCGGCCACTGCACTCCAGCCTGGGCGACAGAGCGAGACTCCGTCTCAAAAAAAAAAAAAGATTAGCAATTGTCCCAGTTGGACACTGTACTCTGTTGGTGAGCCTGCAGGAAAACAGATACTTTGGGCATGGGTGGTGTTAATATGAGTGTTATAAAATTTATGAAGGAGAGTATGGCAAAGCTATCAAAATGATATTAATGTTTACTTTTTGACCCATAAATCCCACATCTGGACATTTTCCCATTTATAATAATGGAAGATAAATGACCACCTAAATATATATCAATAGTGGTCTGGGTAAATAAGTGGTGATACATCCTAAAGCAGATGATAATTCAAATGTAATGATAAGTGATATATATCTTTACCTATTACTATGGAATTATTTTCAGCTATATTAAGCAAAAAAAGCAATTTGGAAATAAGGGCCGATAATATACTAACTTTTAAGAAGAATACATATGCATATTTACAAAGGAATATATACACACATTAAAAAATCAAAGATAGACTGTAACATAAAAAATTGTTACTTATGAGAAAGAGAGGGAATATGTGGAGAGGATAGAGGTTGAAACTAAATTTCATTAACTATATCACGTTTTTAAAATTTTAGAGCTACATATATTATATATTATTTTAAAACTAATTAAATTCAATGACTTCTCTAAAAATAAAAATAATTCAATTTAAATGTATATTCAGTTGTTGGCATAAGCACAAACAAAAAGAACTATCCCAGGTGAATTTTAAAAGTAGTATTGACATCACACCCATTGTGTAATATAGCTGAAGTACCAAGGAAATTATAAAACACAAAAAGTTAAACAGTAACCATATTGGTGGTATGTTGTGATTCTAAGATAGTTATAGGAGTATTTTATAATAAATTAAATAAGTACATTATTATGTGGCATTAGTCTAATTCTATTCTTTTCAGTATTGAAAGCTGGATTCTTGGCAGGGATGATAAAGAGATAGAAATTAAAAATTAAAGAGGTAAAATAGAAAACCTACGGTTTTGATTTTGAATTGGCAGTGGAAGTTTAAACTCAGGTTGTAGTTTATCTTAAGAAACATAATGCATACAACATAGCTCTGAATGCTGAAACACAGAACTAAATATATTGGCCATTAAAGAAGCAATGAATATTTCTAATGATCAGACTATGGTTTTGAAATACTATTTACCAATAAAAGCAGTTAAGATTTCTGAGAGAGAACTGATTTCAGGTCTACGGCAGAAAAATCAACAAATGGCTATGAAACACCTGCTCACACCAAGTAGCAAGAAAGAATTCCAAGACTACTAAACTGATGTGAAAAGTTTTCAAGAGCCAAAAGGTGTTTTT
This sequence comes from Theropithecus gelada, assembly GCF_003255815.1. Lineage (NCBI taxonomy): Eukaryota > Metazoa > Chordata > Mammalia > Primates > Cercopithecidae > Theropithecus > Theropithecus gelada. The sequence continues at coordinate 80,010,784 of NC_037677.1, read as the reverse complement.
TAGCTAAAGATAAGGCAATCTGAGCATCAATAAGGATAATATCAGTAATGATTTGGAACAGATCAGATATGTTTAAATTCATAAGTTTATGGCAGTGTTGCAAAATAACATACTGATCACTTTTGGAGCATGCTAGAGAAATATTTTGAAAATTAGTAAATAAGAAAACATAGCATGCTTTTTCCATATGACATTATCATGGGGTAAACAAACAATTGATTAAAAAGTGTCTCACTAAGAAATAATTTCAGCTAATAATTTAAGAAGAGTAATAATATCAGAGTGCCATCATTTTACAACCCCTCATAAATGAATGGATCATGGCATTGAGCACCAAATGCTGCTAATATCACAAAAAAGACATAAAGCCACATATATACCTCTCAGTAGAATAATTAATTCAACATCATCTGCTATGGCCTGAGTTGTCCCCCTCACCAGTAACAATTTTATGTTGAAGCCCTTACTCCCAGTGTGACTATTATAGAGAGATAGAGCCTTTTAAGAAGGTAACCAGACTAAATGAGTTTATATGGGTGGGCTCTTAAATCTGATGGGACTGGTGTTCTCTTTTCTCTCTTTCTCTCTTCCCTCTCTCTCTGTCCAAGGGTACACAGAAGAAAGGCTATGTGAAGACACAAGAAAGCAGCCAGAGAAGCTTCAACAAAAACTAACTACAAAAGTATCTTGATCTCAGGCCTCCAGCCTCCAGAACTGTGAGAAAACACCTTACTATCGCTTAAGCTACTAAGTCTAGGGTGTTTTTTAATGGCAGCCCAAGCAGACTATTATACCATCTATGAAACAGTTTTGAGAAAACCCAACAAAGAAACAAACAAAAAATGTTATTTGATTAAATGTCAAAATTTATAGGAAACATTGGGACAGAGTAGCATGCAAAGTTAAACCAAAGAAAGTACAATCAAGATGATGAGAAACTCCATACTATAAACAACTTGACTTCTCAATAAATGAATCACAAGAAAACAATTTAAAAATACATGGAAAGAGAACCACTGTAGATTAAAAGAGACTTAGGGCTGGGCACATTAGCTCACGCCTGTAAACTCAGCACTTTGGGAGGCCGAGGCAGGTGGATCACCAGGTCAGGAGATCAAGACCATCCTGGCCAACACGGTGAAACCCCGTCTCTACTAAAAACACACAAAAAATTAGCCGGGCATGGTGGCAGGCACCTGTAGTCCCAGCTACTTGGGAGGCTGAGGCAGGAGAATGGTGTGAACCCAGAGGCGGAGCTTGCAATGAGCCAAGATCCCACCACTTCTCTCCAGCCTGGGCAACAGAACAAGACTCTTGACTCAAGAAAAATAAAAGAGAGACTTAGGAGAAATATCAATCCCAACATGTGAATTTACATGAATTCAGGTTTTCTGTAGGATAAAGAAGAAAATGCTACATGATTATCTTCATATATTTAAAATGTAGAATTTTTAACACATGTGTTATCAAGATAGTATCACCATGATTAAGACACTAAGCCTATCCATAATGGCCAGAAATTTCCTTATGACAACGTTTCCTTTCCCCATTCATATCTCTCACTCTGTGCAAACACTGATCACTTTCTGTTAGCAAAATAGGAATGGAATCATTTATACAGTATGTATTCTTCTTCTTTTTTTTTTTTTTTTGAAGCGGAGTTTTGCTCTTTCTCCTAGTCTGGAGTGCAATGGTGCTGTCTTGGCTCACTGCAACTTCTGCCTCCTGAGTTCAAACGATTCTCCTGCCTCAACCTCCTGAGTAGCTGAGATTTCAGGTGCCTGCCACCACGCCCAGCTAATTTTTGTATTTTTAGTGGAGATGGGGTTTCACCATGTTGGCCAGGCTGGTCTCAAACTCCTGCCCTCAGGTGATCCACTGGCCTCAGCCTCCCAACAGGGTGGGATTACAGGCATGAACCACCCTGCCCGTCCTTACAGTAATATATTATTTTCTTAGGTGTGTCTGGCTTCTTTCGATTAGCATAATGATTGTGAAGTCCATGTTGTTTCGTTTATCAATAGTTTATTTATTTCTATTGCCTAGGTGTTATTCTATTGTATGGATATACTACAATTCATTTATCTATTCACATGTTGATGAACACTTGAGTTGCCTCCAGTCACAAATAAAGCTGCTATGAACTTTCTTGTATACATCTCTGAATGAATCTCTGCTTTCATTTATCTTGAGTAAATATCTAGGAGTGTAATGGCTAGGCTATGTGATATGTGTATGTCTAAATGTTGTATTAAGAATTTTTGGGCCAGGTGCAGTGGCTCACACCTGTAATCCCAGCACTTTAGGAGGCCAAGGTGGGCAGATCACGAGGTCAAGAGATTGAAGCTGTGCTGGCCAAAATGGTGGAAACTCGTTTCTACTAAAAATAAAAAAATTAGTTGGGCGTGGTGGTGCGTGCCTGTAGTCCCAGCTCCTTGGGAGGCTGAGGCAGGACAATCACTTGAACCCACGAGGCGCAGGTTGCAGTGAGCCGGGATTATGCCATTGCACAGAGCCAGACTCTGTCTCAAAAGAAAAAAAGAAAAAAAAAAAAAAAGAATTTGTGGGCAGGTAGCAAGTCTATTAATTTTCAGTTATGTATATGTTTGTGTAGTCAATACCACAATCAGGATATAGAATGGTTTTATGATGAAATAACTACTTTGTGTATTCCAACCCCAAAGTTTAATCCTTCGCAACCACTAATTTGTTCACCACCACCATACTTTCATTTTTATGAGAATGACATTTAGATGGAATTGTATAGTATAAAGATTTGGAGATTGGCTACTTTCAACTCAGTATAAAGCATTAGAGATTCATCCAAGTTGCTATGTATCAATAATATCATATTTTCATTGTTCAGTAATGTTTAACTTGTGAAGAAATTGCCAAACTATTTTTCCAATGTGTGTATAGCATTTTACATTCTTACCAGCCACATATGGGCATTTCAGATCCCCCATATTTTCACCAACACTTGATATTGTCAGTCTTTTTAAAATTTTGGCCATTCTGGTATGTATATAGTGATATTCATTGAGGTATTAGTTTGCATTTCCCAATTAGCTAATGATATTGAGCAACTTTTCACATTCTTATTTTTTTTGTAAATCTGTAATAATTTGTTAAACCTTTTTGCCATTTTATAATTGTCTCATTTTTATTAAATTGTGTTTTCATATATTCCCCAAACAAGTCACTTGTTGGATACATTTTGCAAATATATTCTCCTTTTCTGTCAGTTGCTTTTTCAGTCTATTATCAGTGTCTTTTGAAGAGCAAATGCATTTTTACTTTGATGAAGTCAAATTTTAAATTTTTTCTTTTATAGATTTGCATCTGTTATATTTAATAAATTGTTGCCAGCCAGGTGCAGTGACTCACGCCTGTAATCCCAACACTTTGGGAGGCCAAGGTCGGGGGATCACCTGAGGTCAGGAGTTCGAAACCAGCCTGATCAACATGGAGAAACCCCGTGTCTACTAAAAATACAGAATTAGCCAGGCGTGGTGGCACATGCCTGTAATCATAGGTACTCAGGAGGCTGAGGCAGGAAAATTGCTTGAACCTGGGAGGTAGAGGTTGTGGTGAGCCGAGATTGCACCATTGCACTCCAGTCTGGGCAACAAGAGCAAAACTCCATCTCCAAACAACAACAAAAAAGAAATTGTTGCCAACCCTAAGTTCATAAAAAATTTTACCAATATTATCTTTTAGATGTTTTATAGTTTTAGCTCTTACATTATGTATAGAAAGTCTTTCAAGTTGGTTTTTGTACATAGTGTAAGGTATGGATTGCAGTTTATTTGTTTACATATGGCTGTCCAATTGTTCTGCAATGTTGATTGTAAAGATTAACTTTTCCTTCTTTTAATTGCCTTTTGCTTCATATTATTTTTAAAGTGTTTATACCTTCACAGTTTTTTCTCATAGCTGTATTTGCCCATCATTTATTAGCATAGAACTTCTGATTCCATACATATAGTAAGTGGAAGGAAGTGTGGATGCCTGACCTAAACTATATAATTATCACTTCATCTTTCAACAATTTTTATTTAGAGCAAAGAATCAGAAGATGGATGTACAATCTGTACCACAAAAATAATGGGCGTCTAGAGGAAAGGCCCTCTCCTCTAATCCCTCATCTTGAAATTCCTGTTTCTGCTTCTTAAAATGTTATAGTTTTTGACAGTTCCTTGAATTCTGGAAGAAATCAAAGTCCTTTCAATGAATTTCCTTTACCGCCAAGATGAACTTAAGTTCACCTCTGTAATTTTTACCCAAAGAGTCCCATTCAGGAAAGCATTTGTTTTAAATACTTGATATATTTGAAAATGTACATCTAATATACTTCAAAGGAGCACTACCTAAAAAAATACAGTATCAAAGTTTTCCCTTCCACACCAAAAATATATATCTTTACATATAAAATTAGCAACCTGATTAACACAAAAGTAAAAGAGAACACTGTCTTCTGGGTGCCATGAAGATTTGTGATAATTCCTCAAATTTTCACATTATAGATATATAGAAATTATGGTCAGTTTCAATAAAATACTGCTTATGAAAACACCCACAATTTCCTTTGGTAGAACAAAAACAATTATAACATGTAACTTTTTTCCAGGTAATTTTTTGGGGAAAACCTTTTAATGACCCATGAATGCTGAATACCCTGCAGAAGCCAAGGTATTGAAATGTAAAAACATTGTACAAGAATAGAAATACCTGTCTAAGTTCAAAGACCCTACAGAATCCCTTATTTATCCCACTTAGAAAATGTAATATAAACTCTATTTAGCAAAACTTAATTCATCTAAAAATATAGCTGCTTCTGAACCATCTCCAAAGCTCTGCGTTTTATTTTTTTAGTCATTCCTTTATTTGATCTTGGGACTAATTATATTAATATTCCATTCCTTTGACATTAAATTCATCTGCTACCCCTTTTACGTAACTAGAATTTCGTTGATAATTTTAACCATTATTTTCATCTATGCCCTAATAACACATTTGTTTTTGTATCAAGTTATCCCTAGTTTCAAATGTATATTAGAAATATTACCTCTAATTTTCATTATTTTCTTCCATTAATTTTAACTTCAGCACTTTTTCTTTTCAGCTACTACATTTTCTTAGTGCATTCTTTGATAATTATAAATGCAAAAAGTAAACTACCTTTGTCCTGCTTTTACATCTTCCAAAAATCTTCAGTTCTAAATCTCCTTTGCAAAACGTATTTTTCAGCTGTTTGTTATAAATAACAAACTTCATTTTCTTATCCAAAGTGTTTTTAATAACTGTATAATAGCCACCAAACTAATTCAAATAAAATTTTACATATTAATAAGGAGAACTAAAATTCTTATATTAGTAGCCAATATCTCAACTTCAAAAAATTTTACCAAAGATTTTATTGGGTTGCTTTTCCTATGCATATTTATGACAATGCTTCTGAGAGTATAGTTCAGGCATACCCACACTAGAAAGACCAAGATCTTGTCCCAGATCTTCTGAATCAGAAGCTCTGAAAAGGGAGGTCAAGAGAATGCACTTTGAATAATCTCACTGAATTCTTGTAGCCTTTAAAGTTTCAAAGTCACCTCTTCATGGTACATGATATGTTCATATCTATTTTTTAAACATATCAATAATTACAAAATTCAGTAACTATGTTATTGCTAATAGTACCACCACTTTTTATGACTATGTGGCTTCAAATCCCCGTTACTTTTACTAGCCAATTCTCTATTCATTCTCCAAGTGATTCTTTCTTACCTTAGAAAGTCTCTCTCATGTGTTTCTTTGTCATAGTCCTAATCTCTTACCTTACTCAGAACGTTGTTATTTCATACTTGTACCACAGTGATAGCCTACTAATATCTTCTGGCATTCAATTCCCTTATAATCACTGAAGGAAACTTTCTAAAATGCTATTTTTATTGTCCAATTATCTAGACAAAATTTTTCCTATTGTGTACTGTGGTAACCCCTAAAATCAAATTGAGAAAAAAAAGTATAAATGTATTTTTCTTTATTGATTGATTCAATTTACATATAGTGAAATGCACAGATCTTAAGCTTTAATGTTTTAGGGGCATAGACCCATGTTATTACCACTCCTATTCAGACGTTAATTTTATATTTATCTTTAAATAAAATAATACAAAAGTAAACTTAGCTAATGCTTTATATACTGACAGTGTGTCTCTGTATATTTTAGAGACAAGCAAGGAATCTTGAGGGAGATGTGGCGAGTACACAATGTGAAGGGATAAGCAGCAGTGTATTATTCAGATTTCTTTAGGGAAACAAAACAAATAGGCTATAAGGACATATTAGTACTGACAGTGAGAAAGAGAGACAGAGAGAGAGAGAGAGAGAGAGAGATTCTCTCAATCAATTGGCTGATTGGTTATGGGAATTTGTTGTATTAGTCCATTTTCACACGGCTGAAAAGACATACCCAAGACTGTGCAATTTACAAAAGAAAAAGATTTAATTGGAACTTACAGTTCCACGTGGCTGGGGAAGCCTCACAATCATGGTGGGAGACAAGGAGAAGCAAGTCACTTCTTACATGGATGGCAGCAGGCAAAGAGAGACAGAGAGAGCTTCTGCAGGGGAACTCCTCTTTTTAAAACCATCAGATCTTGTGAGACTATTCACTATCCTGAGAACAGCAGGGGAAAGACTTGCCCCCATTATTCAATTATCTCCCATATCGTCCCTCCCACAACACATGGGAATTCAAGATGAGATCTACGGCTAGGCACAGTGGCTCATGCCTATAATCCCAGCACTTGGGAGGCTGAGATGGGCGGATCACCTGTGTCAGGAGTTTGAGACCAGCCTGCATAGCATAGTGAGATCTCATCTCTAGGTGAGATTTGGCTGGGACACAGCCAAAGCATATCATTCTGCACCTGGCCTCTCTCAAATTTCATGTCCCCACACTTCAAAATAAATCATGCCTTTTCAATAGTCCTCCAAAGTGTTAACTCATTTCAGTATTAACTCAAAAGTCCACAGTCTAAAGTCTCACTGGAGACAAGGCAAGTTCCTTCTATCTATGCATCTGTAAAATCAAAAGCAGGTTAGTAACTTTCTAGATACAGTGGGGATACAGGCATCAGGTAAATACAGCCATTCCAAATGGGAGAAATTGGCCAAAACAAAGGGACTACAGCCCCCAAGTCCAAAACCCAACAGATAAGTCAAATCTTCAAGCTCTGAAATGATCTCCTTTGACTCCATTTCTCACATCCAGGTGACACTGATGTAAGTGGTGTGCTTCCACAGCCTTGGACAACTCCACCCCTGTTGTTTTACAGAGTGTAGCCCCTTCCTGGCTGCTTTCATGGGCTGGTGTTGGGTGTCTGTGGTTTTTCCAGACGTACTGTTCAAGCTGTTGGTGGATCTACCATTCTGGGTTCTGTAGGATGGTGGCCATCTTCTCACAGCTCCTCTAGGTGATGCCCCAGTAGGGACTGTGTGTGGAGGCTCTGACCCCAAGTTTCCCTCCTGCACTGCACTAGCACAGGTTCTTCATGAGAGCCCTGCCACTGAAGCATACTTCTGCCTTGACATACAAGGCATTTCCACACATCTTCTGAAATCTAGGTTGAGCTTCCCAAACCTCAATTCTTGACTTCTCTGCATTCACAGGCTCAATACTATGTGGAAGCTGCTGAAGCTTGTGGCTTGCACCTTCTGAAGGCAGGGCCCCAGCTCTATGTTGGTCCCTTTCAGCCATAGCTGGAGCAGTTGGGACATAAGAAAACAAGTTCCAAGGCTGCACACAGCACAGGGATCCTGGGCGCAGCCCACAAAACCATCTTTTCTCCCCCAGGCCTCCAGGCTGGTGGTGGGAGGGGCTGTCATGAAGACCTCTGACATACCCTGGAGACATTTGTCCCATTATCTTCAGGATTAACATACAGCTCCTCGTTACTTATGCAAATTTCTGCAGCCAGCTTGAATTTATCCTCAGAAAATGGGATTTTCTTTTCTATCAAATTATCAAGCTGTAAATTTTTTGAACTTTTATGCCATTTCCCTAATAAAACTGAATGCCTTTAACAGCACCCAAGTCACCTCTTGAATGCTTTGCTACTTAGAAATTTCTTCCACCAGATACCCTCAATCATCTCTCTCAAGTTCAAAGTTCCATAATTCTGTAGGGCAGGGGCAAAATGCTGCCAGTCTCTTTGCTAAATCACAGCAAGAGTCACCTTTGCTCCACTTACCAACAAGTTCCTCATCTTCATCTGAGACCACCTCAGGCTGGATTTCATTGTTAATATCATTATCAGCATTTTGGTCAAAGCCATTCAGTAAGTCTCTAGAGAGCTCCAAACTTTCCCACATCTTCCTGTCTTCTACTGAGCCCTGCAAACTGTTCCAATCTCTGCCTGTTACCCAGTTCCAAAGTCATTTACACATTTTTTGGTCTATTTTCAACAACACTCCATTTCTGTTACCAATTTACTGTATTAGTTCATTTCCACACTGCTGATAAAGACATACCAGAGACTGGGTAATTTACAAAAGAAAAAGGTTTAACTGGACTTACAGTTCCACATGACTGGGGAAACCTCACAATCATGGTGGAAGGCAAAGAGGAGCAAGTCACATTTTACACAGATGGCAGCAGGCAAAGAGAGAGAGCCCTTGTGCAGGGGAACTCCTCTTTTTGAAAACATCATCAGATCTTGTGAGACTTATTCACTATTACAATAACAGCACAGGAAAGCCTTGCCCCCATTACTCAATTTCCTCCCACCTTGTCCCTCCCACAACATGTGGGAATTCAAAATGAGATTTGGGTGGTGACACAGCCAAGGCATATCATTTGTTATGAATGCTAAGACCATTTACCATCTGCAAATTAGAGAACCAGAAAAATTGGTGGTGCATTTTTTTGCTAGGTCCAGAGGCCTAAGAACCAGGGGAGCCACTGGTATAAATCTCAGAATCTGAAAGCCTGAGAACTAAGCACTCTAATGTTTGATGGCAGAAGATGGAAGTTCCAGTTCAAGAAGAGAGAACTCACCGTTCCTCTGTCTTTTTGTTCTATTCAGGCCCTCAATGGACTGGATGATGCTTGCCCATATTGGTGAGAGCAGATCTTCTTCACTCAGTCTTCTGATTGAAATATTAGTGTCTTTTTGAAACAATCTCTTAGACCCAGAAATAATGTTTTGCCAGCTCTTTCTATGTGCCTTAAACCAGTCATGCTGACACATAAAAGTAAGCATCACAAGCAGCATTCTCTCCTGTTCGTTTGCTTTCAATACGTTGCGATGACTTTTAGTTTACATTTAGCCAGGTAAAGGGATCTGTATTTTACAGTATTAATTTTACACCAAACTAAAGCTCAAAAAATGAATAAATAGCTGAGAAATACGTCTGCAAATAAACCTGAGATTAAAGGTAACACTAATGATGTGTGCAGAAGTGAACACCAACAGAGATGGAAAAATCACTTTCCATTCCTCTGCTAAAACAGCTTAATCAGTCATGTTATTCCTGACCATGGTCAAAACTATAGCGATCCAGGCAGACCATAAATAAAGTCAGACTGACAATTTTGATGTAATTAATACAATTATTTATAATGTTGACTTATATGTAATACAATTAATCATTTTGTATGTGATATCTGAACGTGGAAACTTTAATGACTGATAAAATACATGTATAATTCTTAAATATTTAGAGTGTGTACTCTAAAATATTTTTTAACTCATGGAATGAAGGATCAGAAAAATTGTGTATTTGTTATAAAATGTAGTTATCCTTAACAATGATATGGTTTCGGCTGTGTCCCCACCGAAATCTCATTTTGAATTGTAACTCCCACAGTTCCTGCATCTCATGGAAGGAACCTTGTGGGAGGTAATTGAATCATGAAGGTGGGTCTTTCCCGTACTCTTCTCATGAAAGTGAGTACATCTCACAAGATGTGATGGTATTAAAAAGGGGAGTTTCCATCCACAAGCTCTCTTTTCTTGTTTTGCCATGTGAGACATGACATTAACCTTCTGCCATGATTGTGAGGCCTTCCCAGCCATGTGTAACTGTAAGTCCGTTAAATTTCTTTCTTTTTTAAATTGCGTAGTCTCAGGTATGTCTTTATCAACAGCATGAAAATGGAATAATACACTAACATCCACACACAATCTTGCCTAAACTTACTTACATCTTTAAGTTCAGAGCTCCACTTTATGAACCTTCTCATCTCCTTGAATTACTTGAATTAGATCTAAGATGGAAAACATTTTTTGTTTCCTAACAAGTAAAATACTCTTTTATTCCTCTCACCTTAAATCTGGGCAGGAATTGTTCTTGCTTTGACCAATATATGATGGCGGATTATTTCTACTGATTCAGTTCTGGGATCAGGCCTTCAGAAGTTTGGTAGCTTTCACTTTTGCCTTCTTAAAAGACAGGTGTACATACGATTAAACAGACTATTTTACATAAATTCTATAAAGAATATTTTCTTTAAAAAATAATTTCCAAAATGTAGAAGTACAGTAAAATTAGAAGCATTCTGGAGAATGGTAAGGCATGAGGAAAAATGCACCTCAGGGGGTATATTTAAGGTTACATAATGTTTGGAAAACCACATGTGCTCAGCTGTAAGTGTTCAGTTAAAAGAACTCAGTTGTGTAGCACAAGGATCATGAAACAAAAGAAAATATAAACAAAAAATAAGAAAGCAAAAAAGGATACAAAGAAAAAATATGGACTTTTTCTGATAACTGTGAAATATGAAATACACAATAGAAGAAATGTAAGGCCCAGGAACATTTTCATCCCTTCTCAATGTGATATATGCATTGAGGAAGGGATAAAAAATGTGTCTTTCTCTTCATATTTCCAATATGATTATACCGTATACCTGGCCATGAAAGTGCTAATACTTGATAATACCTACCAGAGTTAATGAAGGTTTATAAAAAAAAATTAAACCAAAGTTTCTGGCTCTGGTATCTCCATTCTTAATATGTGGCACCAACATTTTAGTTGCCAGAATATTAATAATATTATTATAATCATACTTTGAAAAATAAGAAAAAATTACTGTTAACAATATTATAATATTTATAGTTTAGTATGTATCACATAAATCATATATATGATATTTAATACATATTACTTTTCACACATTAGGTGCTCATATAAAAGTACCTAATACTACAAGCTACTGTTACAAGCTAAAGTCAGCAAACTTTCTTGTATTATTAGAAAGAAATACATATTGTATGATATCATTATTAATGACAGTGCTGAAACAGTGCTTGATAGCTATTAACATTTACATTAAAAATGGTAAAGCTTGATAACATAATTAGAAGCAGAAATTTCATCTACATATATGATTAAGGGGTCCACAGATTATGCTTTTCTTTCAGAGACCTTCATGGCAGCCTTTTCCATCACAGGCCTTGAGGCTTAGGGGGAAATGATGGTTTTGTGGGCCAGGCTCATGGCTGCACTGCCCTGTGCAACCTCAGGACACTGCTCCCTGCATCTAGCCATTCCATCTCTAGCCATGCCTACATGGTCCCCAGATATATCTCAGGCCTCTGCTTCAGAGCATGCAAGCCATTAGCCTTGACAGCTTCCATGTGATGTTAAACCTGTGGATACACAGAGGACAAGAGTTGAGGCTTGGAAGCCTCCGCTCACATTTCAAAGGATGCATGGAAATGTCTGGATGTCTAGGCAGAAGTCTTCTGCAGGGGTGGAGCCCTCATGGAAGACCTCTACCAGGGCACCGTGGAAGGGAAATGTGAGGTGGGAGCCCCCACACAGAGTTCCCACTGGGGCACTGCCTAGTGGAGCCGTGAGAAGAAGGCAACTATTCTCCAGACCCCGGAATGGTAGATTCACTGATAGCTTGCACTGTGCACCTGGAAAAGCCACAAGCACTAAACACTAGCCCAAGAAAGCAGACAACAGGGCTGTACTGTGCAAAGCCATAGAGGCAGAAATGTGCAAGGCCTTGGGAGCCCACCCCTTGCATCAGTGTGGCCTGGATATGAGACATGAAGTTAAAGGAGATCATTTTGGAGATTTAAGATTTAATGACTGCTCTCTTGGGTTTTGGATTTCCATGGGAACTGTGGCACCTTTGCTTTGGCTGATTTTTCCTTTTTTGGAATGGATGTATTCACCCAATGCCTGTATCCCCATTATATCTTGTAAGTTTTTTCAGTCTCATAGGCAGAAGGAACTTGCCTTGTCTCAGATGAGACTTTGGACTGTGGACTTCTGAGTTAATTCTGAAATCAGTTAAGACTTGGGGGACTGCTGAGAAAGGATTATTGTATTTTGCAATGTGAAAAGGACATGAGATTTCAGAGGGGCCAGTGGTTTCATGATATAGCTTGGATTTGTTTCCCCACCAAAATCTCATGTTAAATTGTAATCTCCAATGTAGGAGGAGGGACCTAGTAGGAGTTGATTGAATCATGGGGGAACATTTCCCCCTTGCTGTTCTGGTAACAGTGGTGACAGTGAGTGAATTCTCACAAGATCTGTTTGTTTAAAAGTGTGTAGCACCATCCTTTCTCTCTCCTGCTCTGGCTATGTAAGATGCGCCAACTTCCCCTTCACTTTCAGCCATGATTGAAAGTTTCCTGAGGCCACTTAAACCTGTTTTTCTTTATAAATTAGACAGTAATAGGTAGTTCTTTATAGTGGTGCAAGAATGGACTAACAGAGAAGGGGTATCAAATGTTCTCTAATGGTAGAATTTACCAGTAAAGCATCTATCTGATGCAGAATTCTCCTTTGTGGGAAGATCTTTTTGATTACTAAGTCAATTTACTTGTTATCAGTCTGCCCCAATTTTTTATTTTTTCTGAGGTCAATTTGAATAGCTTACCTCCAGGAATTTGTCCATTGCATCTAGTTTGTCTAGTTGGCATACATTGTATATAATATTCCCTTATAACATTTTTTATTCCTGTAAGCTAAATAGAAGGACCTCTCTTTTGTTCCAAGTTAGTAAATTGCATCTTATTTCTTTTATTCCTGGTCAGTCTAGCTAGAGATTTGTCAATTATGTTTATGATTTCAAAGAATTGATTTTGGCTTGATTTCTTATCTCTACTGTTTTCCTAATCCCTCTTTTACTATTTTCCACTGAAGTCTCTATTATTTCTATTGTGTTGTTTAGCTTTCCTTCTTTCTTTCTTTCCTTCCTTCCTTCCTTCCTTCCTTCCTTCCTTCCTTCCTTCCTTCCTTCCTTCCTTCCTTCCTTCCTTCTTTCTTTATTTTTCAGAGTCACCTCCAACCTCCTCCATCACCCAGGCTGGAGTGAAGTGGTGTGATCATGGCTCACTGCAGCCTTGACTTCCTGGACCCAGTGATTCTCACACTATAACCTCCTCAGTAGCTGAGGCCACAGGTGCACACCACCAGGCTAATTTTTGTATTTTGGTAGGGATGGGGTTTCTCTATATTACCCAGACTGGTCTCAAATTCCAGAGCTCAAGCAATCCACCTACCTCAGGCACCCAAATATAGGAATTATAGGCGTGAGCCACCACAGCTGACCTCTCTTCTGCTCTTCTTCTTTAGTTTGCTTAACCTTTTCCAATGTCTTTGTGATAAACATTACATTGTTGATTAGAGATTAAAATACACGTTATAATGTATTTTTATTTGTCTCAAAGTATTTTTCTGATTTTATTTCTTCCTTGAGTCACTGATTATTTAAGAATGTTGTATAATTACCACACACTTGTGAATTTCCAAAGTTTCCTTCATTATTAATTTCTACTTTCATTCCATTTTTATCAGATAATAGAGTTCGTATTATTTCAATCATTTTCAATTTAATGATATTGGTTTTATGGCCTAATATGATCTATACTGAAGAACATTCTAGGCGCACTTGAGAAGAATACTTATTCTGCTGTTGGGGGTAGAGTGTTTTATAGATATATCTTTTAGGTCTAGCTGCTTTATGGAGTTGTTCTATCTTGACCTTTACTTACTACATTTGCAGAGTTTCAAGGTCAGCAAGAGATGACAGCTTAGGGCCTTTCCAAGTGTTTCCTGAGTATATATAGTTTGCTCTTGTCTTTTTAGATTCCCAGAAACATGTTAAACTTTTATAAACTCCCTATGAACATCATTCTCTAGCTTTTCCTTTGAAGACTTTTGGCTAGTCAATAATTCTGCCATTGACGATCATGACAGTAGGACCATTGAAATAGGCTGACAACAGTCCTTGGATGACCTTGTCATAGACATCAACATCCATATCCTCATATATAGTAAACAAGAGACTGTCTATAACAAATGTAAGCAGGAGAGGAGCCCTCCATGTGGTAACTTAACATGAGCTTGGAGAAACACATATATTCAGAAATATTTGGATGGATTTAAGGAAAATTAAGAGTTTTGACAAAATACATGAAGTCAGAGTTATGGACATTCTCTTCTGTGTGTGTGTGTGTGTGTGTGTTATGTTGTGTCTGGTTTTTGTTTTTGTGTTTCCATTTGTACCAGACTGATGTGCCTTAGGTAACATGCCTTATTTTCCTTCCTAATGGTAATAACAATGTCAACTAAAATGTATTGAGCATGAACTTTTTTTCCAGGCATTATTATGTACAATTACAATGTATTGGATCAAATTCTCACAAACCTTTTGTACAAAGATCTATTTTTGTTAAATCCATATTAAAGAAGAAGAATCTGGTCAGGTAGTGACCCACGCCTGTAATCCTAGCACTTTGGGAGGCTAAGGCAGGAGGATCGCTTGAGCCCAGGAGGTCGAAGCTTCAGTGAGCTATGATTGTGCCACTGCACTCCAGTCTGGGTGACAGAGTAAGACACTGTCTCAAAATAAGAAAAAAGAAGGACTAATTTCAGGTAAAGAGGGGCTAAATAACTCAACTAAAATTATAAGTCTAGTGTGAGTTAAAGTCATGATTTTTAACATGGACGGTGCAATTTCCAGAGGCTACACTCTCAACCCCTACCATTCACTTCCTTCTAAAAATGTAAATAGTGTAAAAAGATATTATTCATTTACCTTAGCTGTGAGAGCAAATAATTGTAAGAGTTTATATCCATTGTTCGGGACAATTCATTATCCTACAGTTGTAGGCTGATGAAACTTTCCATCACTGTGTCACTTTTCTGTTAAAATTTTTTTCATTGACTCCTCATTTCACTCAGAGAAAAATGCAAAGTAGATAAATAACATACAAGGCTCTCTAGTTTCTGCTTTCTTCTTATCTGTCACCTTTCTACTTTTACCTCACTCACTTCTTTCCAATACTTCTGGCCCCCTTGTTGTTTCTGATACCCACCTGGCAAGCTTCAGTTTTGATCTCTGCCTAGAGATTCTTCCCAGTGATGTCAACCTGAGTAACTTCCTCAGCCTCTGTAAGCTTTTGCTAATAGCTTAGCTTTTGATGACGCAAGTACTGATGATACTACTTAATACTGCAACATCTACTACAGTCCTTCTCTGCTCTTCCAATCCCATTCATATGATCGATTTTCCCCATAGCATTCACACTTTTCTACCTTTGATAATAAACACTTATTTATTATAGTAATTGTTTATTGCCTATCTCTACTACCAGAAAATCGGCTCCACAAAGTCAGTGATATGGCTTGCTTCAAAGTGTAGGTGATCATTTGTTGAGAAAAAGAATGCAAATAACTTTTAAAAGTGAAATAAACTTGAACACCAATGCATCTAACTGGCTCTGAGTATCATAATTCTCCAAGTCTATTCTAAACTTTCATCCTTTGGCTTTTGCACATGCTGCATTATCTATATAGATACTTTTCTCTCTTTTTCCACCTAGAAACTCCTGTCTTTCTGCTAAAATGACTCTTCCTAAGCAATTCTCATAAAATGCTTAATGCTTTCCTCCCATGAGCCTACATGTGGTTCAAACTTTATTTAGAGTGCCGTAAATATTGTATTTTAATCTATCTTTTAATTTTTTATTAAATTTTTTTTAGCCACAGACTCCATGACTACCTAACCTAGAACATTTATCTCTCATGTTTGTGTCTTTGGCATCTAGTACAGTGATTGACATATAGTAAAGCCTTCAGTTAATGAAATAAATGATGCTTATTTCCTATTATCTATACCAAAATCTCTATGGACTTAAAATAGTTTTATGTTTATGAAAGCTTTTTACAATATAATAATATGAGCTCTGCTTATGATATTTATGTCCTTATAAAGACCAAAGGCTTGAAACAGAGTTGCTAGAATTTTCTTTACAGACAGCATTTGTAAGTAGGATACAGTATAAAATTTGCAAATCTAATATCTGTTGGTTGTTGTGTATGTGTGTATGCACATAGGCTTCAAGTAAGAGAACAGAAAGGCGTTGAGGGCTAATGCTAAACTGCATTAAAGTTATTTTTCAAGCACACTTCAAAAGAGGCCCCTTCTTCCTTAAAAGATATATAGCCTTTCTCACATGCTTCTGTCTGTCTAGAGGCTACACAAGTCAGCAACATCCATATTTTAGCAAAAGCAATCTAAGAAGAGCAGTATAATCAATTTCTCATCATTTTTGCTTTTGATACAATCAGTAGTATATGCATAGGGATGGATTAGAACAGCTTCTGTGGAATTTTTCAAGAAAAATATTTGCCAAAGGTTCATGTATCATATTTCCTTGGGTAATTATGCTCTCTCGTCCTTTATTTTATAAATGGCTCCAAAATAGCTCTTTTTAAATTCAGTCACATATTATCAGAATTATGTATAGCGTCCACCCAAAGATAAAATACAAGTGGAATGTTTTTCATTTTATATTAAAAGCTGGTGCTAGAGAATGCTTTCTATGGTAAGTTGATATGTAGAAAAATATCAATATGCAGGTTAATATTCTAATACTTTGAATTGCTTTGCTTTTTCCTTAAAAGTTATTTATCATTCTACACATTTCAGTCCAACTAATTGAGGAAGGAAATATATTGAATTATTATTTTAAAATTTGTTTATACACAAAAGTAATAATCATGTCAAATAATAATTTAAAAAATTTTGTTATTTAAAATATTTCCTTGGAACTGAGAGAATGTGTTTCTATAAGATTCTAGAACGGTAACTGATAGTGTAAAATGTTAGCAGATACAAACCAACAAGGATGGAATAGAGGATTCCTGGCCTATCTGATGGCGGTTGAATATTTCGGTCCTGATCTATGGCTTGGATTGGTGGCGTAACAACAATGGGGTTCAGTTCTTCCTGAAAAAAAAATTAGAGAGTTTTCTTTAGCTGTATTACTAATATTTCATGAAGAGTTGAGACAGATGTTTTAGTTTGGAAATCTATACAACATCTGAGACAGTAAACTCAAGTTTCACCATTTATAATCTAATACATTTTGCTAGTTAATTTTGAATGTTAAGAGGAAGCAAAGTAACCTCAAAGTCAAAATGGTAAGACATAGTAATTATGCACATAGACATTTATATCAGTAACTACTCCTAAAAGGAAAGCAAAGAATGATAATGTATTTTTAATCTTCTCTAGAGGATTTCACAAAAGAAATAGCAGGCTATCAAATAGTTTATGAAGTAATGTTTTCTCTTCTCCTTAGACAAAATTTGTAAGAATACTTGTATTCTTTCCTTGCTAAATCATTTTTTAGTTTCATATACATTAATTATATTAAAATATAAATACTTAAAGTAAATAACTTCATAAAAATAAAAGTCACATTATTGCAAATTTCATGTAATTAAAATTGATTTTACATTATGCAGGTATGTACATGTATTTTGCAATGGTCTATAAGAAATAATGTTTAAAATTATAACATATTTATTTTATTCAGTATTTCCCAATTTGATGTCCAGTACTAGTCTGTTGTGCTATCAGGACTGGCAAACATTTTTCTGTAAGGGACCAGATAATAACTACCTTTAGGCTTTGCCAACCATATTGTCTATGTTGCAGCTACTGTCAACTCTGCCACTATAGCACAAAAGCCCAAGTGGGCATGGCTCTGTTGCAATAAAACATTACAAAAATAGGTGGTAAGTGATATGAGGTTACTGACCACTGTGATCATAATAGTATGCTAAAAGTACAATAATAGGTATGTTGAAAAAAATAAAAAGCTTATTGACACAGATAAACTTGGGAAATAAGATATTAAATACAGTTTTGAAAACCAATTAACTGCACCGCAAATCTTTTCAGACTTAATTATGCTAATCTGCATACTGACTCTCTAAGAAAAGGATATTATTTGCTCACTTTCAAGAAACACCCATTAACCTCTTTTTGAAATAATACCTTTAGAACACAGTTTGTGAAACACTACTTTAAGTTTTGCAGCCCTCATTCCAAATGTGCCAGTGGTAATTCTAAATGGAAGTAATTCTAAAGGGAAATTCCATTACATATTTGGGCTGAGGACTGTGAAACTTAAACTACTGGTTCCCAAACACTTAGTATGTCTCGATATCTGACAACTTTACATTCTAAAAAATTACTGCAATGTTCTCACATTATTTCTTCTGAAATGACAGAACATTGAAATATGTCATGTACTTTTATAAAAAGTCAGTAGTTTCAGTTCTCAGCAAAAATGTATAATGATGGCATGCTAAAAAAAGAACAATGATATTAAAACATTATAATACTTAATTTTATGCTGAAAGTATAATAAGGATAATTATTGACCAATAATTCAAACACCATAGACACTGTAGAGGTTTCTCTTGAGTTCATTATCACTAATAGGTCCTAAGCAGTATAAATGTTATCAATATTTTCCTGAAAATAAAAAGTTGTTGGTAGTAGCAACTTACTAATACTCTATTCTCTCCTTTAAATGTGGAATCAGAACCATGAAAACCTCAAATCAATATCAAAATTACTCAATTAAATGCAGAAGATTATTGCTTCTCTCACACAACTCTCACTGAACCTTTCCTCCCATGCTGCCTCTCTCTCTCCTCTCTCTCTCTCTCTCTCCCCCTCCCCCTCTCCCTCCCTCACACACACACACATACACACACACACACACACACACACTTTTACAATAATCAATTTGCTTGGTATGTAATACCTGTATTGCTCCCTAAATGGAATAAAAAATCTGAAGTTGTTTGAAATACGTATGTCTGAATACAGGAGTTAAGAGTTGACAAGCTCTTTCTAGTCATTTCTCTGAGGAATCTGATTGCATCAGCCAAAGTCAGCTTATGGTTAAACTGTATCACTCCTGGTTCATATAATTAAATCTGCAGTAATTTTTCCAAAACTGAGGCTCTATAAGATCCTGTGAAAGCATTTCAAGTCTGAGGATTTTCCGCAGTTCCATTCTGCATCTCATAGTCAGAAAAATATACCAATGTTTCCTAAAAAAACTTTTGCTATTATAAAATAAGTAATTTCTTATCTAGAAATTAAAATAAAATTGAATCTTAGCTTTTCTTTTGGAATGCTAAATGTAAGCAAATAATAATATTTGAGGATATGTTGGCTGATCACCTTCACCTATTTATTTCCATAGATTTGCTAAGTTACCTACACATAAGCAGTTTTAGCTTTGTTAATTAGTAATGTAGTATAAAACATTCTTTCTATAATATATAGAGTTGTTGAAATGAGCAACAGAATTTATTTACAATGAATTGTTGTCTAAGCAACATAAAAAAAAAAATAACACATCAAACAAAACCAAGAGGAAGAGAGAAATGAAAATTAAATTCCTCATCTTACACATTTGCTTGTTAATTAAATATTATATATAAATATATAGTAAGAACTGAAGAAATAAAAAGAAACAAGTATATTATTTAGAATTACATTGATAATCAGAAGGTGAAAAACTGTGAGTATCTCAGGATACTGAGCATGGAAGTGAGGGTAGATGGGATAGAAAATATTTTACATAAAGTCATTTGGTACTGTGTGACTATGTCATTACCATATCCTGTACTATTTGTTTTAACATTAATAATAAATAAATTATAGTATTGAGAATAAAAGAAAACAAACTCTCCTGATAAAGGCTTTCATAGGTTTCTGGAAATTTAAAAGAAACGGTGTGGTTTAAATAACTTATCAGAATTGACATTTTATCTCATCCTATAGAGACTAGCAACTTATTTTAATATATTTATTTTTCCTTCTGCTACCATAAATGAGATTGCCAGATAATCTAGGATTAAAGGTGAAAATAATGATTTCTTAAATATTATATGTATGATTACCTCTCAAGTAAATTGTGCTCCATGAAGCTTGACATTTTAAAATATTATTAATACATGACATTAAAGAATACTAAAAATTAGGATTTTTAGGATGATCTTGTTAAATATTTAACATATTTTATAAATATATGTAGCATTGAAATCAGAGGTAGACAATTAATATGCATTCATTAGAAGAAACAATATAAATAACATGCATTATGTTTGAACTTCTGTCTGCCACCACAATCTCCACAGTAGATAGAACCAGGCCTGGGAAGGGTATTCATATAAGCAAGAACAACCCAGATGGAAATGGTTCCTTAGAATAAGTGAGAATTTTACAGAGAGAACAGAGGTCAAACAATAATACTATGTATGTATTCAGTTCAAGTTGTTGTTTTCTTTCTTTTCTTTTTTTTTTTTTTTTTGAGACAGAGTCTCACTCTGTTGCCCAGGCTTGAGTGCAGTGACCTGATTTCGGCTCACTGCCAGCTCCACCGCCTGGGTTCACGTCATTCTCCTGCCTCAGCCACCTAAGTAGCTGGGACTATAGGCGCCCGCCACCATGCCCGGCTAATTTTTATATTTTTAGTAGAGACGGGGTTTCACCGTTTTGGCCAGGATGGTCTGAATCTCTCGACCTCGTGATTCACCCACCTCGGCCTCCCAAAGTGCTGGGATTACAGGCGTTAGCCACTGCTTCTGGCCAATTCTTTTCCATTGAACACACCTTTATCTCTATGAAGAGAACAGAATTATTCTTGTCCATGAATTCAAGTAATGTAATCATTTACAGGATTTAGCAGATAGCAGATACTTAATATATTTTTGCCAACTTAGTCTACTGAGCTATCTAAAGAGATCACTACTCTCTAGTTAACTTTGTGATATCCACTACCCAGAAAATAGTCCATCTGTGGCTACTGCCAGATCTTCCACAGTTCTGAAAAGGCGATTGATTCAGTGACTTGTTTCTTCTGAAGAACAGAGTCTCTTCACGTAGGTAGTAATTGCTGTTGCTTATTCTCTGTTGCCCTTATTTATCTTAGCTTTTGACTTTACTGCCTAGATTATAGAGGAAGTACGGTATGTGTTGAAGAAATTAGAAGTCCACCCATAGCTCACATATGCTTGAGTATCCTTTATGGAAAGTATCAAAATGTTCCTCTATTTTATTATAATTGCTACATTTATCTTTTTACCAAAAGCTTTATTGGTCTGTGAGCAGAAAATATTTTATTTGTATTTATAACCCTCAGCCTAGTGCCTCATAGATTTCAACAAATTTTTGTTATCAAGTCAAGAAATACAAAATGAGCCCCCCGAACCCTGGAAGGCTCTTTTATACTCTGCCTCTGAAGCAAAGCTTCCTTCTTTGCTGTCTCGTTTGTCTTCAAGAAGAGGTCATGTCTCCTGAATTCTGTTCCCGTTGATAAGCATATGTTAGAAGCACACAGGATAGCAGATTTGCATTTCATTGCTGTTTGAACTGTCAGAGCTACCTTCCCTGTCTTAGTCATGGGAACACATACCTAAAGTGAATTAGGTCCATATAAAAAGATTCATATTGTGAAGTTAATCACAGAAACGATTAAACAATAACAAAAAAAAAGTCTTCTGTAAAAATACTGTGTAATTATATGGTTACAAACCTAAGGATTATTGTAGTATGAATACATGCTTCCTTTCATTAGCTTTTCTGGAGACACACCTTCTCTTTTGAGCAACGTGAAGGTAATGTTTTCAAGCACAACTGTTGTATTATTCTGAGAGGATAACAGTAGGCAATTAGCATTTGATGCGAGTGAGGGTTAATTATTCCTCATACAACCTCACTACCAGATTGAAAAGGAACTTTTGGTCTGAATTCTGTTTTGTATATGTGTGTGTGTGTGTATGTATATATATATATATATAAAATATATATATAATCATTAATTAAAACATAATAGCAAACAATCACAAAAGATTAAGAAGCTTTGTTGTGGATTTAAGAAAATCTCGGCCGGGAGTGGTGGCTCATGCCTGTAATCCCAGTACTTTGGGAGGCTAAGGCAGTTGGATCACGGGGTCAGGAGATCGAGACCATCCTGGCTAACATGGTGAAACCCCATCTCTACTAAATATACAAAAAATTAGCCAGGTGTGGTGGCTGGCCTGTGGTGGCAGGAGAATGGTGTGAACCCGGGAGGCGGAACTTGCAGTGAGCCGAGATCGCCACTGCACTTCAGCCTGGGCGACATAGTGAGAATCTGTCTCAAAAAAAAAAAAAAAGAAAAGAAAAAAAAGAAAAGAAAATCTCAGCTTTCTGGTCTTTTAGGTGTTCAAGCCATTATCTTGCATTCTTGCATAAAAGGTACATTCAAGAGAAACACTCAGATTTCAGACATTGGATATATTCACTGTTTAGCTTATATCAGGTAAACAGAAGGCATGACCCACAGAATGATAAGATTTAACCTATTATATCATCCCTAATGTTAAATGGATACATAATGAATATGATTTTCACTGTTTCATTAATGGGTAGGATGTCTTGAAAATAATTTGAAAACAGTTCTTACTTTTAAAATACTTCTCACGTCATCAATGAGAAATACTATCTATCATTTACACAAGTTGATAGATCAGTAAATTTTTTTAAAAAGACGTTTTGCAGACAGATTATTAAAGCTTCTAGCCTTGGTTGAGATACAGGTAATAGAAGCATTGTTAAAATGCTAAATATTCTCAACTTGACATTTGAATGACATCTTCATCTGAGTAACGTATACATAGTAGTACACTGAATGTGCCCAAGTATTTCAAATTAACTGAAGACATTATAATTATCTTCAAGAAACAATATATTCTGATATATCCCTGGAAATGTAATCTGAGTTCATAGAAGTACATAGTTTGCTGTTATAAAAGTCAATTTTGGATGTATTATATAATATTAGACTTACCATTGCTTAGATCTTTACACTGTATTTTAATCAAGTAATAACCTCATAGTATTTAGAGAAAGGATAGTCATGATAAAATAGTAAAAATATGCTGCAAGTATTCCAAGACCAATACTTAAGTGATTTGAAATCTTAGTAACTATATAATTTAATACCTAAGTTATTGAATTTATTACTTAGTCCTTAATTACTTCTATAATTTTATGTGCTCTTTACATTTCAATAGGTACTTTTCCAATCTCCATTAAAGTCATTAATATTCAATTTTTACACTCCATTTAACAAAAGATTTCTACTGCATGTAAGAAAAGCCAGTGAACATTATTATTCTCATTTCATGTTACATTGCAAATGCACTATTTTCCTCAAAGCTCTTGATCATTTTCAGCCGGATTCTTGCTTTTCTTCCATGTGTTACTAACACAGAGAATTAGAACAAATTAAAACTTTTCTCAAACACTTTCATATAGACATAAATACAATTATATATTCCCTTTAGAGGCCCAATGACCATTTCTGTTTTCACTTTGCTTAGTTTTGCTTTTTACAAAAGTCAGAAATATCCAATTGTTTGAGAAAGTATCAGACATATTGAAATGTTTTTCCTGGTGAGAGTATTGTAAAAAAGAGTAACTAACTGGGGTGAGTAGTATGGGCCAAGTCAATTACTTTGAACTTTTTGTATTGTTATGGAAGAAACACAAGTTGAACATTCACAAACATCTTTGAAACTGATATACTACATATATCAAAGTTCCTCAAATGGTTTTTGATAATTATTATCCTTAGAACAAAAGGGCGAAGAGCACATTTGAGATACGTATATAACTATGATTTGTGGAAATCATAACACCTCATGCCTGATCATTGGAATTTCATATCACATATTAAAACAAAAACTCACTGAGCTAACAGAAGATACAACCTTGTTTTATTATTTCCATGAGCAAATTTTATGACCCTTCCAATATCATGCTCTTTATTCTACCACGTATGTGTAAATTTACCTTGTTTAATGTGACTGAATTTGTTTCCAAAATGTGCATTTCAGTATCCTTTCAATTGCATATTTGGATGCTTTTACTGATACTTCCCTTATTTTCAAAATATTTCCTTGAATGTCTTTGTCTTTAAAGTTTGTTTACCTGGGATTATATGTCTCCCTTGTCTATGGATCATCAAATGATTTCTAGACAGGCAATAAAAACCTTGGCTGGGGGTAACTTGGTAATTATTTTCCATGAATAAATAATAAAACACTGTAACAAAATCTTCAAGATTGGTGACTTGTTTCATACTGTCCAAGTGACAAAGTCTCAAGCATTATTGCAATCAAGTTGGCTTTGACTATCAAAAATCGATTTCCAAATAACTCAAACTTGAGAATATGCATTTCACAGATGTTGTAAGAAGGATACATAGATCATAGAAATATGTCTTACATCCCTTTCCTGCATTCCTATCCATTTCTGTAACAGCTATTCTTGTTCCTACTTCTCACACTGACTCAGGGCTAACTCAAAGTCTTCTTGTTATTCACCTCCCCTTCATTCCCATCATGTACATCAAAAGTCCTCCAAAAGATTTTTGAGAAGCATGATCCACTCTGGAAGTCAGAGGAAAGGAAGACATTGAGCAGACAGAGTTTGCTTTATCATGAAGATAAGGAGACAATCTTGGGAGAATTTATTTGTTCATAATTTTAGTATGATGACATTTGTATGAATATTTCAATGATAATAATGATATGGTTCCCATTGTGTGCTCTCATCAGATCAGGAGATGTCTGTTTTTGTGATGACTTCAATTCACTGTCAAATCACAATTCTATCCAGGACCTCCTTGCTAGTAGGGACTGTTTGAGCACTCCCTAGGGTTTTCACCTTCAATCTCTCCAGATAAGGCCTCCTCACTCAATAGGAAGGCAATAAAACAAGGACAACAAATATGAAACACATATAACAAAGTAGTCCTTTTTTATTGATTTGATTTTAGAGAAATGAAATCTGATTTTGCATTATCAGATGCAGTAGTTTGGTAAAAGAACATAAATTTTTAATTTAGATAAATGAAGCAAAGTAATATACAGTTTTCCCAAGTGGTTTTTATCATTTTGTATTTCTTTCTTTCTTTTTTTTTTAAAAATTATTATTGTACTTTAAGTTCTAGGGTACATGTGCATAACGTGCAGGTTTGTTACATATGTATACTTGTGCCATGTTGCTGTGCTGCACCCATCAATTCGTCAGCACCCATCAACTCGTCATTTACATCAGGTATAACTCCCAATGCAATCCCTCCCCCCTCCCCCCTCCCCATGATAGGCCCCGGTGTGTGATGTTCCCCTTCCCGAGTCCAAGTGATCTCATTGTTCAGTTCCCACCTATGAGTGAGAACATGCAGTGTTTGGTTTTCTGTTCTTGTGATAGTTTGCTAAGAATGATGGTTTGCTGCTATAAAGACACATGCACACGTATGTTTATTGCGGCACTATTCACAATAGCAAAGACTTGGAATCAACCCAAATGTCCATCAGTGACAGACTGGATTAAGAAATTGTGGCACATATACACCATGGAATACTATGCAGCCATAAAAAAGGATGAGTTTGTGTCCTTTATAGGGACATGGATGCAGCTGGAAATCATCATTCTTAACAAACTATCACAAGATCATTTTGTATTTCTACCGAGTATATGTGTAATAAACGTGAATGTTCAAATCAATTGGAGAAAATGGATTTTTTAATAAAGAATGATTAAATTTTGGTTATCAATGCATACTGAAAAAAATTATGATAGATATTGACTTTACCAAATAAAGCTTTGGAAGATTGCCAAATAAGTCTTTACCAGATACATCTTTGGTCAATTGCTTATGCCAAATATATCTTTGTAGAACTAAAGTGAATGTATGAGAAAAACACATGTATTAGAAGTCAACATAGGTGAAAATAAGAAAGGTAAATGATTACTTAAAAATATTGCAAATGCTTGCTTACAATGATTTAAAACAAGCCCATTAATAGGAACTGTTGAAGGCATAAATAACTTTAAAAGGTAAAGATGAATCAGATGGTCAGTTTTACTTAGAAAATATTTGCGATAGGTTGTCCTAATTAATTAACCAACAAACATTTATTGAAATAAAGTGAGTAGATGGCAAGTAGACATTTATTGATATTTGACTTGTATCTGGTTCTGTAGGTTTAATTTTCACAATGCTACTGTTATAGAACCTATCAAAAGCTTCAAGTAATAGGGAATATAGTTTGAATCAGAATCTGTCTTTGAATACTGTGTTTTTTGGATCTATTTGATTTTCCACCATTATATGGGTAAGGCTGTTTCCTCACGTTACCTACCTGTCTTGTTTGATTGTATCTCCCACTATTGTGTTTCTCATTCCTTAGTATCTCTGGTTTATTTTTCTTATTAAAATATGCCAAAACTTTCCTTTTGCAGGTTTTTCATGTTACTTCTTTAACCTTCCATTTATATCTCACATTTCAACTCAAATTCTCCTTCCTTAGAGAAGCTTCATTGACAACACTAGTTACCAAAGAATGCTGTTTTCTTAATTGTATGCATCAGTGCCTGAAATCTATTGCTGAAATTTGTATTTTCTATCTTCTTACACTAAAATGTAAGCTCCTCGAAGCGATAAAATGACAATGCCTATATCCCTAGTACATAAAACACTGTCCTGCACTAAAGGTCTTTCTCATTCACTTTCTCATTCTCTCTCTCTCTCTCGATAGATTAGATAGATGGATCGATACTGAGATAGAGATATAGTGTGTATGTATCTATAACTGATGGATTGATTTTTTAGGTAATATTTCTTGTCAAGGAGTTGAAAATATAATTGTAAGGAAAGTTTAATTAATATATGATACAACTAACAATTAAAACAATGTATAGTATGTGGAACTCACTTCCTACTGAATTACTCAGAGGACAGAGTAACTCAGAGGACAGCGTTATGAGGGAATCTGAGGAATACAGATATCACTTCACATTTCTTCAGAGTTTTGCAGTTTAACATATATTTTATTTTATTTGTGCCTCATAGGAGCAGTGTGAAATAAAGAGAATTGTCCTTTTTTTTTTTTTTTTTTTTTCTGTCAAAGAAGTCAACTGACATCTCAATCCACAAATCCAGTGGTAAGACAAGGCTCCCTAACGAAGGTAAACTTGCTAAAAATACTACCCTCTTTTATTTTTTTAGAAATTTAAAATTGCTACTCTTCATTGAGAAAAATCGAGCAAATGATAAGATTTTTTAAATATGCTACTGTGAGTACATGTACGATGTTTGATGAAGTTAGCTTGCTGAAAGCATCATAGATCAAATCCCTAAAACAAGAAACATTTTGCGGCCTTACCTGTGTAGGATTGAAGGATGTATGCATACTCTTTCAGTATACTCTAGAAATCGGTGAGCTACAGTGTGATGTCATACAGATATATTTGGCCACTGACCAAAAATAAAAGTGTGTTATAGAAGCATTCATCTTTAAACAATATACTTGCCAAACTGACTTCACATTGGAATAAGCCCATATTTTTATATTTCATATATGCAGGCAATCAATAAAAAAATTCCTAAAGAATAAAGTCTTGTTCATGGTCCTCTACATGGGGCGTGGCCCAGTACACATTAAGTTGACCCACTGTATGATGTCCAGTCAGTATTATAAGGGCTTAAAGATTAAAAAAAATTATCAGATGTTTAATATGTAAAAGATAGTTAATTGGTATATTCACAGTCTCTCAGTTATTCTTATTCTTTTTTGGGATCATCCTCTGTGCTTGATTTTTATCCAATATTTCAGAGCCATTTCTCCTAGTGATGAAAAACTGGAGACGAGGTTGCTTAGATACAGCAAATCCTATATAGCCAGAGGGAAGCTGAAGGTCAAAGAGTGAATTAGATTGATGTCTTGTTCTTGTTTGAAAACAGAATTTATTTGTTTTGCTGACAGAGTAGGAAAATATAAACAGTCAAGAAAGGGAAGACACATTATTTTGCTGTAAAGTGAATTCAAGAGGAAATAACAGATATAAGGAAAAGCACAATGAATATCATTATAGGAATAATCCATTAGAATGGAGAGACAATGAACTTAAACATTTGCTAATTCTTCTACTAAAATGGATCAAGTGATTGCTTCAACTGGGGAAAATTCCTAAACTAACCTAAATATAAATGAGTACTAGAGGACAGGGAGAATCCCATCATGATACTGATTTAGAGGCAGAGCCAGAAGTACAATAAAGCTAAGACCTGAGCTCTCTACATAAAACAACCCTTGTGTAACAAGTGAACAACCCAAGTATGCCTTTAAATTTATTTTTGTAACAATAGTTTCTGTCCTTATTTTCTAATAAAAATAAAATCATTTGATAAAAGACATACAATAATATCCAACATGAATAAAGTCCCAAGACTCAAAGGGAAACTATTTTTTCAATAACTGTATTCATCATATGTCTCCAAAAATCTTATTTAGCAAATAATATTGAGAAAAAAACAATTTTTGTGATATAACTCACAAGGCAGATGTCTGTTATAAAACATAAAGTGTCTTTTTGTTTTTCATTTTGCATTTATTTCTTATTTCATCCTGATAAAAATGAATGTGTACAGTTTCAATATGAGCAAATACTTTTTTTTCCATATATCCTTTAAAACTCTCTTATTCACTTTCAATCTTATAAAATATATTTGTTTACGATATATTTATAGAAAGTCTTCTTGAGAAATTATGAAACTTCTGAATTTGAGGAGATAGTGACCTAAATTACTTTAAAGGTAATCTTGATCATAATTGAATTCTACAGAAGGGCTCAAAGTTTCACTTTTGTAAAGTAATAAATTGCATGGCATTTAACAGGCCTACTCTAAATAAGCCACAGCCTTGAAAAGAAAATTTCTTTCGACATTGGTCCTCTTGCCAATGTACTGATTTCTATTATTAGCCAACGTCTTCTACTGGCCCCTGTCAGGGGTCACCTTAGGTCTAGCTGGAGCTGTATCCTCAGGGCCCTGAATGGATTCAGAATCAGCATGCAACATGCTTGTGGTAGCAGCATAAAACAGTCTACATGAGAGAATGATCCATGAGAGCCAAATCAATGTAAGGATAAACGAATGTAGATAGGATCACCAATCCCAAATATGTTACAAAAAGAGAATGAACAAAGTGACATAGAGACTAAGAGAAGATAGGAGAAGAAGTATAAAGCAAACATAGGGTGAGTATTATGGAATAGTCCTCCAGTAAAGTTCAGTAACTTTAAAATTATAATTACTATGGCTCTATCTGTTAATGTAGTGGGCTATTTAAATAAGCCAAAGTAGTATAAAGTAGGGCATTACTATGGATTAGTTATCTGTGTGTTTCTGGAAACCTAGATAAATTTGTAGGACATAAACTCAACTGTGTCCTAGAAACTCATTTTCTAAGTTCCAGTCTTGTAAATTCTACCAGGTTCTAGAAATCCATAGTCTAAGAGGCAATAAACCTAATTATGAATATAATAAGACTTAGCCCCTTCCAGGAAAAAGATAAAAAAAAAAAAAAAGACTATTGAAGATTATTTCCTTATAAAATGTAAACATGACCTTAATCTAGACTAAAATACAATTTTTCCTAAGAATTTTAGGGATTAAGGTAGATTTTCTGTGGTAGTAACAGGATCCCAGCTGCTAAATTTATGCCACTAGAAGCAAGGAAGATCACAGGAAAGATATAACCTATCAACTTTGATTCATTGTGAGAAAACAGTACTCATGTAATGACGGTAATGGTATTTATCATATGTAAAATAAAACCATAATAAGCTTTTAAAATTGTTTTAAGATAAAAAAGAGTATTTTACAAACAATGAATTTGATCTCTTAAAATTTGTTATAGCTTTGTCACTAGTTTTGTTTTGTTTTGTTTTTTGAGACAGAGTCTCGCTCTGTAGCCCAGGCTGGAGTGCAGTGGCCGGATCTCAGCTCACTGCAGGCTCCGCCTCCCGGGTTCCCGCCATTCTCCGGCCTCAGCCTCCCGAGTAGCTGGGACTACAGGCGCCCGCCATCTCGCCCGGCTAGTTTTTGTATTTCTTAGTAGAGACGGGGTTTCACTGTGTTCGCCACGATGGTCTCGATCTCCTGACCTCGTGATCCGCCCATCTCGGCCTCCCAAAGTGCTGGGATTACAGGCTTGAGCCACCGCGCCCGGCCTGTCACTAGTTTTATTAGAAGATTTTACATGTGTTCTTTCTGGAAGAAACAGTATTTAAAAAGTCCATTAACTTTTTCTAAATGTTTAATTTTTTCTTTTTCTTTCTTTTTTTTTTTTTTTTTTTTTTTGAGAAACAATCTGTCTCTATCACCCTCAATTTTTATTTAACATGAGTTACTAAATTAGGATCACTGCATTCTTATTAATTATACTAGTTTAGAAAAATATATAGAAACTTTTTAATGTTCAGATATGCCAACATATCACTGCCAAGATTTGTCTCTTTTTAGTCAATATTTAAAGTAATTATTTCCAGTTTTTCATTTTAATGAATGTATACAGTCTTTAAAAACATTCGTAATGGTTTCAGTGGAAGCCATGTTTGTGTTGATTTTTATGCTTTTATTTTTCTTTCATTTTTCATTTTGAGGCAAAGTCTTACTCTGTTGCCCAGGCTAGAGTGCAGTGGCGTGGTCTCAGCTCACTGCAACCTCCACCTCCCCAGTTCAAGCATTTCCCTCCCTGAGCCTCCCAAGTAGCTGGGACTACAGGCATGCACCACCACTTCTGGCTAATTTTTGTATTTTTAGTAGAGACAGGGTTTCGGCATTTTGGCCAGGATGTTCTTGAACACCTGACCTCAGGTGATATGCCCACCTTGGCCTCTCAAAGTGCGGGGATTACAAGTGTGAGCCACCATGCCCGGCCTGATATTTATGCTTTTAAATGACTTTTGGTTTCATTCTTTACAATAATGACTGTGGTTGGTTTGATAATTAACCTTCATAATGTTCAAACAGTATATATTTCTGCTATTTCTGCACATCTTTTCTTTTTAAATACTGACAAGTATTGTGGTCTTAGTCTCTTAGAGACAAAAGAATTATAAGATATTTGGGAACTGGATAAAAGACATAAAAATGAAGTTTTAGAAGGAAATGTAGATAACTGTATGAAAATGTAAAATCAGTGAGACCTTATTATTGTAGGATAATAAATAGCTATTAAAATATGGAGATTTAATACTACATGAAAATTTAAACATTTTTATAAAAAAGCTATTATTAATATGATCAGTGAATAAATGACAGATTTTGGAAAAATAACATCTATCAGAATGATGTCTAATACCTAACAATAATAATACTTCAAATAGATAAGAAAAAGCATATTGCTAATTGAAAAAGACAGACAAAGTTACTAATAGGTAAATTACAGATGAGAAATACAAAGGAGCTTTAAGCATTTGGAAAAAAAAAATGTTCAGGTTCATTAGATTTTTTGCGTGTAGTGGATGCAAGTATTAAAAATAATGTTTTAGATTTGTACCGGATTACCTGTAGGGATTTCCTACAAGTGGTTTTTAAAGTAAAGCAAGATACATTAAAATGTGTATACAAGTATTCTATTCTTAATGAGCACATATATGCATATTATATCTATTTTGTATAACATAAATATTAAGACTTGAAGGTCAGAGTACATATCAGTGTTGGAGGAAGAGAATAAGGAGGAAGCACAGAAAGTAAAAAGGAAAAATAGGCACCAAAAAAGACTTGGAGAATGGCAGATGGCCAAGGAGATACAGCTGGGAAGTGCCTGTTCCATGGAGAGGAACCCAAATATCCAGTAAACCTTCAAATTTTAAACAGATCTTTTGAGAGAAAACACTGGAAGTTGATACAGAGGTGACACAGACTCCATGGTTGAAGAGGGAATAAATGGAGCAGTCGGCTCAGAGTCACTAGACACCAGGACTGGCCCATATACCCTGAACAAACCCAAGGAAGGGGTGGTGAAGGAACCCTGGGCCACTATATTCCCATAATGTACCTCTGAGATCCTAGCTACAGGAGATTCTACAACCCTCATAGATCTTTGGACTGGTAGGAGAGTTGCCTCTAGCACATGCTGAGGCACAGTTTGAACCCATGCAGAGCCCAGAAGGCTTTGTTGTGCTGTGCAGCTGCAGCAAAATGCAACCCTAGGTACCCATCCCACAAGTCTCCATTTCATACTGAGTGGCTAAGTTCCTGCTGTCTGCCAGGCTGGGAGTGAACCACGCCTGGCCTGCTCACATGCCCAAGATAGGCCTCATCACCAACGCTGCATGATTAAGGTGCATCTGGTCCACATGCCCACTTGCCTGTCAATGCCTTCCCAGACCTCATTCCTGGCCACTCCTGCAAGAGGGCATCCACAGCACAGCAACTACTGCCCAGCTTGAGTGTTTTGTTGACAGCCTGGGAGAAGTGCACCACCCTGCCCTCAAGTCACAGCCAGTGCTTGAAGTTTAGAGGCCAGAGTCCAGTCCCAACTCCCCAAGATTTGAATACGCCACTCAGGAACATTGAGCTGAGATTTGTGACCTAATCTCAAGTGAAGGAGGATCCTCCATAGTCAGAACGCAGAGAAGAGTGTGGTGTGGGTTCTTGGGAGTTGGACACCCCTCTCTTTGCAAGACCAGACCACAAAGTGTATGGTCTGATGGTGGTAGCTTCTTTTCCAGGGAGTGTCCTGGCACAGAAAGCCTGGAGCAGCTCAACAATGTAGGAGCAGATGGCTCTGGGGAAGTCTAGTTGGTTGGGCTTGCTGCAAGGGTAAGTGTCTGTGGGAGATCTGCTGGGTCAGAGGAGTGTAAGCTAGGCAGACTCCATGGTTGCCTGCTGGGCTGAAAATCACAAGCTGCAGGCTCCATACTGGTGTTGCACCCATTGTGGCACTGCTCTGCCTGGGGATCCTCTACCCTTGAAATACTGCATCATCAGAGCGAATGCAGACATACCTTAAAACCTCCTCTGACTTTGGTAAGCACAGTGGACTGGTGGGTCTCTGGAGAGTTGTGTGTCCCTAGAGATGTAATCCTCAGTGTAGACCACTCCTAAGGGAAGGGGGAGTGCAGCCTGCCAAAGCACAACATGAGACAAAGAAAATGTGGCCATGGCATCAGCCACTTAAAGGAGCACCACCAAGTCCCAGAACCAGACTTGGAGAAAGAATTATGTCTCGCCTCCATCTCCATTCCCCAGTGCACTGTTGCAGATGCAGCAGTAGCTCTTCCTACAGAGGACCAGAAAGTGTGCACTGAAAGAAGTTGTTTCTCATGATTCTCCAGTGAAGACAAGCATGCACCAAGACCCCGCCTGCCAGCTCTTACTCTTAAGTCCATCTACCAGATTGAAGTTTGAATCATACCATCATATAAAAATACATTGCTAAAACAAGCAACATCTATGAAAGCCACTGCAGGAACCTATCTGTAACCAAGGAACATATATAGAAACTTCACCCTCTGCAACTACCCAGAAATGAAGCCAATCAATCACATACACCACAGTCATACTTTCAAGGAGAATAAAAAAATATAAAAGCCCTGTGATGGTTAATATTGAGTGTCAACTTGAATGTATAAAAGGATGCAAAATATTGTTCCTGGGTGTGTTTTAAGAGTGTTGTCAAAGGAGATTAACATTTGAGTCTGGACTAGGAGAGGCAGAACAACTCTCAATCTGGGTGGGCACCATCTAATCAGCTGCCAGCATGGCTAGGATAAAGCAGGCAGGAGAAGACAGAAGAGCAGAATTGCTGAGTCTCCTAGCTTTCATCTTTATCCCGTGCTGGATGTCTCCAGTTCTTCAGATTTTGGACTCTTGGACTTACACCAGTGGTTTTCCGGGGGCTCTCAAGCCATCAGTCACAGACTGAAGGCTGTACTGTCAGCTTCCCTACTTTTGAGAATTTGGGACTTGGACTGGCTTCCCTGCTCCTCAGCTTGCAGATGGCCTATTGTGGGACTTTACCTTGTGATCATGTGAGTCAATGATCTTTAATAAACTCCCATTCAAATGTACATCCATCCTACTACTTCAGTACCTATAATGAACTCTGACTAATACAAACTCCATCTAAATGAAGCAAATTCAAAAAAGAAGTATCAACTCCTGCAGAAAGCACAAGAACTCTGGCAATACAAAAAGCCAGAGTGTTTTGTGATCTCCAAAGCCTCTCACTAGCTCCCTAGAAAAGGATCCTAACCAGATGTAAATGTCTGAAATGAAAGACATAGAACTCAGAAGATGGGTGGCAAGGAAAGCCAATGAGACGTCAGATAAAATTGGAATCCAATACAAAGAAGCCAGAAAAACAGTCCAAATTTGGAAGACAACATAGCTATATAAAGAAAGAGCCAAACTGAACTTCTAGAACTGAAAAAAATCACTAAATAAATTTCAAAATATATTTGGGAGTCTTAAAAACAGACTAGGCCAAGCAGAAGGAAAAATTTCAAAGCTTGAAGACTGATTCTTCAAATTAATCCAGTTATGCAAAAGCAAAGAAAAAATATTTTTTAAAAAGACAAAGTCTTCAAGAAATATAGGATTATGTATAGAAACCAATTCTACAACTTACTGGTATTCCCGAGAGAAAAGAAAAAATAACCACCTTGTAAAACATATCTGAGGAAAAAATTCAAGAAAATATTCTCAATTTTGTTAGAGATGTTGACATTCATTTCAAGACACCAGAAATCCAGAGAACCCATTTTAAATACTATAAAGACAGCCATCCCAAGATACATAGTCATTAGACTATCCAAGGTTAACACAAAAGAAAAAAGAAATCTCAGACACAGCTAGAGAAAAGAGCAACACTATCCACAAAGGGAACCCCATCAGACTAACTGGACTTCTCAGAGGAAACCTTACAATCCAACAGAGATTAGAGGTCTATTTTTAGTACTCTAAAAGAAAAGACATTCCAGCAAAAACATTCATATTCTTCAAAACTAAGCTTCATAAACGAAAGAGAATTTGAGTCTTTCTGAGTCAAGCAATCAGTAAGGGAATTTATCACCACCAGACTTGCCCTGCAGAAATGCTTAAGGGAGTTCTAAATGTAGCTGTGAAAGAACAATACACAAAAAGCAGAGTTAAGTACATAGTCCACAGATTCTGTAACACAGACTCTATAAAGCAACTACATAATTGAGACTGCAAAGAAACTAGCTAACAAAACTATGACAGGAACAAAATCTCACATATCAATGTTAACCTTGAACATAAATGGCTTACATCCTTCACTTAAAATACATAGAGTGGTGAATTGGGATAAAGAAAAAATTATCCATCTGCTGTCTTCAAGGGACCCATGTCACAAGTAATGACACTCATGGGTTCAAAGTAAAGGGATAGAGAAAGATTAATCATGCAAATGGAAAACAAAAAAAGAGCAGGAGTTTCTATTCTCATATCAGAGAAAACAGATCTTAAGCCAAAAACAGAAATAAGGACAAAAAATGTTATTGCATAATGACAAAGGGCTCAATTCAACAAGAATAATTAACTATCTTAAATAAATATGCACCCAACATTAATTGGAGCACCATGATTTATAAAGAAATCACTATTAGACCTAAGAAAAGATGTAGACAGCCCCTCAGTAATAACTGGGGACTTCTACACCCCACTAACAGTGGTAGATAGATTATCGAGGCAGAAATCTGAACAAATAAATTCTGGACTTAAATTTGACACTTGACCAATTGGACCTAATAGACATCTATAGAACACTCTACCCAACAACCACAAAATATATATTTTCCTCATCTTCACATGGAACATACTCTAAGAGTGATCACATGTGCTGTCACAAAGCAAGTGTCAAGACATTTTAAAAAAATCAAATAATACCAAGCATCTTCCTGGACCACAGCAGAATAAAAATAAAAACCAATAGCAAGAGGAACTCTAAAACACAGACACACACACACACACACACACACACACACACACATACACACACACAGAAACTAAACAAATTACTCTTGAATGACTTTCATTTGGGTAAACAATAAAATTAAGGTAGAAATAAAAAAAATTGTTTAAACAAATGAAAACAGAGACACAATGAACAAAAACCTCTGGGATGCAACAATAGCAGTTTAAAGAGGAAAGATTATAGTGCTAAATACATCAAAAAGACAGAAACATATCAAATTAACAACCTAACATTGCACCTAAAGAAATTAATAAAACAAGAAAAAAAGTATATCCAAATATAGCATAAGAAACGAAATAACAAAAATAAGAACAGCACTGAACAAAATTGAGACCCAAAAATCCATACAAAGGAACAACAAAATGAAAAGTTGGTTCTTTGAAAGTTTAAACAAAATTGATAGACTGATAGCAAGATTAACAAAAAAGAGAAGATGCAAATAATCACAATCAGCAATAAGAAAGGCAACATTAAATCCAGTCCCATAGAGATTCAAAAGATTCTCAGAGACTACTATAAACATTTCTATGTGCACGACTAGATAACCTAGGAGAAATGGATACTTTCCTGGAAACACACAACCTCCCAAGTTTGAACCAGGAAGAACATGAAACACTGAACAGACCAACAATGAGTTACAGAATTGAATAAGTAATAGAAGCCCGGGACTAGATGAATTTATAGCTGAATTCTACCAGACATACAAAGAGGAGCTCATGCCAATCCTACTGAAACTATTCCAAAAAATCTAGGACGAGAGATTCTTCTCTAACTTACTCTACAAAACCTATACCATCCTGATACCGAAATATAGCAAATACATACACACAAGAGAAAACCCTAGTCCAATATATCTGATGAACATAGATGAAAACATCCTCAACAAAGTACTTGCAAACCACATCCAGCAGCACATCAAAAAGATAATACAATATCAATGAACTTTATTCCTAGGATGCAAGGATTGTTCAATATATGCAAATCAATTAATGTGATTCACCACACAAAGATAATTAAAAATGAAAATAAAACATAAGATTATCTCAACAGATACAGGTAAAGTATTTGATAAAATCCATCATGCCTTCATAATTAAAACCCTCAATGGACTAGGCATTCAAAGAACACACCTAAAATAATAAGAACCATCTATTGACAAACCCAGTCTTCATTATACTAAATAGGTAAAAGTTGGAAGAATTCCCATAAGAACAAGAACAAAACAAGAATATTCACTTTCACCACTCTTATTCAATTAATACTGGAGGCCCTAGCTAGAATGATCAGCCAATAGCAAGAAATAAAAGGCATCCAAATAGGAAAAGAAGAAGTTAAATTTTATTTCTTCACTGATGATAGGATTCTATACCTAGAAAACCCTAATGATTCTGACGAAGGATACCTAGAGTTGATTTAAAAATTTAGTAAAGTTTTAAGATAGGAAATCAATATACAAAAAACAGTAGTATTTCTATACAATGCAATGTTCAAACTGAGAACCAAATCAAGAACACAATCCCATTTACAAGAGCCACAGGAAAAAAAAAAAAAAAAAAAAAAAAATGAAATACTTAGGAATACCTCTAACCAAGGAGGTGAAAGATCTCTTTCAGTAGAACTACAAAACACTGCTGACTGAAATCATAGATGACACAAACAAATGGAAAAATATGACATGCTTATGGATTGGAAGATTCAACATCATTAAAATGTCTTTACTGTCCAAGGCAATCTACAAATTCAATGCAGTTCCTTTCAAACTGCCAAAGTCATTTTTGCGCAGAATTAGAAAATTGATTCTAAAATTTATATTTAACTAAAAAAGAGCCTGAATAGCTAAAGCAATCTTAGGCTAAAAGAACAAAGACAGGGGCAACACAAAGGCTACAATAACCAAAATGGCATGGTATGGGTACAAAAATAGACACATAGACCAATGGAACAGAATAGGGAATCCAGAAATGAAGTCTCATTCCTACAACCAAGTGATCTTTAACATAATTGATAAAAATACAATAGGGAAAGGATACCCTATTCAATTAATAGTGCTGGGAAAACTGGCTAACCATATTCAGAAGAATAAAATTAGACTCCTGTCTCTGACCATATGAAAAAATTAACTCAAGATCGATTAAAGACTTAAATATTAAACTTTGAACTATAAGAAACCTAGAGTTAGACCTAAGAAACTCTTCTGGACATTGGCCTAGGCAAAGAATTTATGACTAAATACTAAAATACAAAAACAACAAAAGCAAAAGGTGACAAGTGAGACCAAATTAAAGAGCTTCTGCACAGCACTTGCATGTTCTAGTGTAAATATGAAATAGCAAAGACATGGAATCAACACTGGTTTCCAACAATGGTGGATTGGATAAAGAAACTGTGATGCATATATACCATGGAATACTATGCAGCCAGAAGAAAGAATGAAATCCTTTCCCTTGCAGTAACATGATGGATGTGCCTGGATGCCATTACCCTAAGTGAATTAAGATGGAAACAGAAAACCAAATACCACATGTCCTCACTTATAAGTAGGAGCTAAACTTTGGGTACACAGGAGTAGAAGGATGGAAATAACAGACACTGGGGACTCCAAAATAGGGGGAGGAAGGAGGGCAAGGTTTGAAAAGCTACTTATTGGGTACTATGTTTACTATTAAGATAATAAGTTCAATAGAAGCCCAAACCTCAGCATCATGCAATATATTCATGTAACAAATGTACACATGTATGCTTAATCTAAAATAAAAATTAAATAATCAAATAAAATGATTTCCATGAATAAAATGGTAGATATGATTATGTGTAAAATGCTTTACTATTTATTATGTGTTGAATAACTTAATAATATTTAATAAACACATGAATGAAAAATAGCTGTAACTGTGTGTTAGGATTTTGATAATTTTTTATTTCATTCCTAATAACTTTTATGCATTATTACATATGTAATAATGTATATAATTAATGATAAAAAAACATGGTATTGAAATAATTTCCATGTAGAAGGAGGATCATCGTATTTAAGTGACCTCACTATTCAAGTTAAAATCATTTATCAAACAGATCAAAGTCATTTACCTGCTCTCCTCTTTATGGGTCTTAGGAACACATATGTCACAGACAATAAAACATCACTTCCCCATCCCACTACCTTGGCTTTTATTTAACATCTTTGGGTAGAACAGAAACTGTTGATAAGGTGAGTTTTATTTTATAGACAAGAGAGGAAGATGGATACTTTGTGTGGTCTGGGACTTAGAAACAGGCTAAGATCTCTTTTTTTTCTTTCTTTTCTTTTTTTTTCTCTAGCATATAATATTAATTGGCAAAACACTGAATACAAGCTTCACTATCATAAAGTCAAAATATTTAAGCAATATTCCAAAAAAGATTTGACAAAAACTAGCCACCAAGAGAACAAAAATTACACATCAACACAAAACATTAAAAAATGTAAACTTTCAAATTAAACAGTCAAAAACATGTATCTGCGTGATCACTTCCATACCTCGCTTGCCTTCGTCTGCAGCACACTGCTGACAAAGGCTGGATGGCCTGGGTGGCTGCACTGTCATCCCCCAATCCAACATTGCTTTCATCTGGGAAAATCTGCCTGCTAGCCAATTAAGCCATGGGAGTGGACATTTACACGGAGGCTATGCACATCTCAGGGGATGCTCAAACAACAGTTCGTTCCTCACACGCACTGTTGGGTGCAAAGGGCACCTGGACAGTGAGGGAGACTTGGGCGCGTTCCTGCGGAGCCTTGGCCATGCGGCCATCGCCCGCACCCTGTACCCTGCCTGGCAGGGGACAGAATATTTGTACAGATTATGGTATAATTTGAATTATTTTCTAATCTACTTATCTCAATTTATATAGTTTATTTAAATGTCAAGGCAAAGAAATACATTGATCATGTTAAGGTCACGTGATGTGGTGGCGTAGTAATGACTTCCTGAGGAAACAGAGAAATTGGATGTTTCGTGATTTAGCTATGTGCGCTCAACTTGTTTTCCATGTTTTGAGAGCACATTAAACATTCACGTACAATGTGGGAACAGGCTGAGGCGTAACCAAAACGTCCAACCCAATACCACACTTTGAATCGCTGTGAACGCCATCCTATTGCCATTCAGAGAAAACAAGCAAGGCTGCGAAGCCAAGGGGTGCAGGCAGCTGCAGCGCTTGGGCCAGGGTAGCCCGGTTCTCGTGGTCTGAGGCCACGTGGCCCCACCCAGGGGTGGCCTGGCTTTTTTATATTGCTTACTGCTGTGTTTAGCATGTCATTCAACCCATCGGGATGTTGGATAGGGACTTCAGAACAATCTCTAGATTTGCCCTGTCAGGATGTTGTATACTGAGTTTGGAATAAGCCCGGTTCAATTGAGGCACAGTCTAGGAGGAGGCACTGATTCCCACCTTCAGTGCTGTCAATTGGTGAAAGAGGAGTTGGATGTCATGTGGGAAATTAGTGTCACTACTTTTTCTTCTTTCTTTTCTTTTAAAGCTTATAAATACCTTATAATAGTTAATATTGCTATAAAATATGAATATCCAAATATCTGTGCTCATTAAAATAGATTTTTTTTTTTCACTCAGAGAATGTTCAGGTTCACCCTTAGTAATCCAAGCTGACAGAGACTCTTCCATTTTCTATTCATAGCTTTCTCAGTTGCCCAGAGAAGAGTGGACGATTTTATAGGTGACCATACACAAGAGTAAGAATTCAGTTCCTAGTCACTGATTTACTCGTTGAATACACATTTATGGAACTAGCATATTAATCACCGGGCAGATGATGAGACACAGGAAAATCTTTAAGGTATGTCACTGCTTCTTATCAATAATGTTCTAGTGAGTAACAAGAGTTAAGAACACCACTAATTATAGTATGGTAAATATAATTACAGCTCCAACAAGACATACACACATAGAGAACAATTTTTTCTGGTGGTTGAGGAAATCTTCATTGATTTAAGATATTTTTTGATGAACAGGATTTTTCAATAACTAACAGAGGAAGAATGTCTATGACTTATTTTTAAAAACTATTTTCTTATCCGCCTTGCATATCTGACACTTTCATCTCCTATCTTCCTTGAATACAATAGAGAACCTGACATTTCTTTCCTTCCAAAGATCCTTAAAACATTTCCTACATTTAATCTGAATGTCTTTCTCAGTAATTTTTCTTATACAAGCAATTGTGGCTACATTTTCTTAATATAATCATGAAAAGGTGAGCAACTGAAAACTTAATTTGGAGAATATATATGAAACATATTCAATTAATTCAACTTGTTGTTAGGCTGCGTATGTTCAGCTTTCAGAGAAGGTGAACAAATGATGATAAATGAGAAACTGAAAGAAAACAAACCAATAGTTGTTTTTAAAGAAACAATATTATTAAAGTGCATATGTATTTTACTGAATCAAAGCAATATAGACCTTTTCCTCACATTGGTAGTCAGTAAGGTATATAAAAACAACTTCGTAAAGAACAATTAATATAGGTTCATGAATCACTGTGAAGAGGGGATAACACACTTTATGTTGGCAATGATCTGGAAGGCGTTAAAAGTTAAAAAAGATGAAGAACAGTTGAATAGTTATTTGATCACAGTGTTTATTAAATTGCTTTTCCTGTATCTGGCAAGATTTACAGAAATGTCTTCAACAGAATAACTGTGTTGAAAGCCAAATGAAATGCATTATGAAATATGATTCTTCACTTGGTTTGCAGGTATAATCTCAGGTATAACTCAGACAAAGAGATACATTCAATTTTAAGGTTTCATTTGTTACAGTTTGATGATTGTGATTAAAGATACATAAAAATTTTATCTTTGACATTTCATTTTTTCCTCACAAAAGTATTCTACTGCAATTTTCTTAGTTTTCTTTCCTTTTAACTGTGGTGTTACCTATAAATGCTGGATTTCTCTGTTTTAAGTGTAACAAACCTACAATTTCTGTAACACTGCTTCATCTTAACAACAAGAACCCATAAATATTTTAAAAATTCAAAATGTTTCATATAAAATATTAAATGATATACCTAATAAATGTCTAAGTAGTAATTATGATTATGCCCATAATTATACCCGTAAGTTAAAAATATGTTACCTGAAGTAAATTATTACACATTTTATGTTGGAAGTGCTCATTTATCTTTGATCTCTTTTAACACATTGTACTATGTGGTAGTAAAATAAACTGCTTTACTGAAGAGTCATTTATCTTTGGTTTCATATTTTTACTGGACTAATATTCCAACCCTATAGGTAGTGAAATTTAACATTGAAACAATTTGATAATGCAGGCAATGAATCCAGTTTTTAAAAATGGGATCCGTTTTCTAAAATTGAGTATATAGATACTTCATGAATTATCTTATCATGCTTCCTAAACCAAACCAACTTCTTCCCTTGATTGTCTTACAGTACATTATTATTATTTTATCCACCACAGCAACTAGCACATTTTTCAGAACCTAGTGGATATTCAGTCCTTGTCTATGGAATACATGCACGCATTCTAAATTTGGACAGTCATCATTCTCGGTGTTTTAAAACAAACACTTCCTGTATTGCATCAACTATTTTCTAAGCAGCTCTAGGAATTCATTGAAGGAGGGTATGGGTAAGTTGGGGGTGAAACTATAAAGAGGTAGATCCTCCTCTCAAAACTTCTTCAGCGTGTCTTCATTGTTGTTTGTTTATTTGCTTGTTTGTTTGTTTTAAAAGATCTAGATATAGTCGAATAAGAATTGTATACATGTGATGTTCCACAATGATTCTAACTTACATGGTACAAAATAATGAAATATTACATTCTAGCTGTTTGTGGAAAATCATGGATACCATAAAGGATCTAGATTTTCTCTCTCCTTTCCTCCGAAGATTTATTCACTCAGCAAAGAGTTACCTGCTGACTACTTAGTGCTAGACACTGTTTTAGACACTTGGGCTATAACAA
Organism: Theropithecus gelada; assembly: GCF_003255815.1. Taxonomy (NCBI): domain Eukaryota; kingdom Metazoa; phylum Chordata; class Mammalia; order Primates; family Cercopithecidae; genus Theropithecus; species Theropithecus gelada. Next base: position 79,967,602 of record NC_037677.1, on the reverse strand, counting down.
TGAAAAGAACAGGGCTTGAATTAGTGAAAAGTTTATTTTAATTAGCTGTACGGTAAAATAGGAAACTAACAAAAATAAACATATAACCTGTCAGATGGCAATGACCTCTCTGAGAAAAATGAAGGAGAATAAGAAGTTCTAAATTATTATATATGACCAAATTTACCAACATATTATAGAAAGAAATGAGCTCATAATGTTTATCAGAGAATTCCATGAAAATCACTACATTTTTCCAGAAAGCCAGGCACTGATAAGGGAATAAACAAACAGATAACCGATTTTAATTTGATCTTCTCTTACAAGTGCAGCTATGATCTGTCATTGTATAGAATATAAAATTTAAAATTGTTTATATTTCATTAACGTTAGCATATAATGTTCTTACATTTTTTGTTTGTTTGTTTGTTTGTTTGAGATGGAGTCTCGTTCTGTTCACCTAGGCTGCAGTACAATGGCACGACCTCGGCTCACTGCCACCTCCATGTCCTGGGTTCAAGCGATTCTCCTGCTCCAGCCTCCCAAGTAGCTGGGACTACAGGCAGGTGCCACCACACCCGGCTAATTTTTGTATTTTGTTAGAGACGGGGTTACACCAAATTGACCCAGTTGGTTTCGAACTCCTGACCTCAGATGATCCGCCTGTGCCTCAGCCTCCAATAGTGCTGGGATTACAGGCGTGAGCCACCATGCCCAGCTAATGTTCTTACATTTAAATATCAGACATCTATCAGATTCCCTTTTCCCTACTACAAACATTGTATGCTTTTCCATAGGCACAAGATTTTGTTTTCATTCAGGTTGGACTCAACAAGTATTATTTAGCAGTTCATTGCATTTACCCATTTATCCAATAGAGGAAGTATATAAGGTTCAAATGAATAAAGTGTAATAATTCTTATACTCACTATTTGCCCTTATATCATGTAAGTTCTCAACTGTACATCATGTTTGTATTCCCAAAACCTTACTGGGAGGGAAAACTCAGAAAAATAGAATAAATAGTATTATATATCTCATACATCTTCATTTTACAATATTCTAGGGGTACAGATCAGTATAAATAAGATACTTTGGTAAGTGCCCACCACATCATCTGTTTGTTATCCTTAGAACCAGATTATACCATTCTTATTAAGAAAGAAAACTTGCTACTGTACCTTCTACCCAGTAACATATATATATGATACATATCATATATATATAATATATTTGCTACTGGTTAGGAGTCACACTTGGAAAATCATACTTAATAATGTAGTACAATTAGCTTTAAATTCATTATTTTTAAATTTTATGTATATTCATATTTATATGAATCATCATTTAAAATCATGTCTACTGATCCTGATGGCATTAAAGGCATAAGAGGTACTGAGGATATTAATTCAATTTTGTTTACAGCTATGCACAGGTATTTTTAGTTCACTCAGATTTAATCCAGTAGTCTATTATTTGATTAACTATACAGCTATCAAATCATTCAGGACTCCCACTGTTTCAACAACGAGAGTGGAAAATATTTTTTCATTTATGTTTATATGTAGCTATTTGTAGTCTAAATTAATATTCTGGCAATCGATGGTGAAACTAAAATTATTTCTGTCAGATATGGTAATTTGATGACAGTGGATAAGCATGGGAGTAAGAGAAAGTTTTGAGAAAGAATGGACAGTTTTTGTTTACTTAATGATTACTCAAAACATGTTAAGTAAACATTCTCTGGAATGCTACAGAGAGTGGAATACAACATTGAAACAATTTAATAATGCAGTCAATGAATCCAGTTTTTAAAAATGGGATCCATTTTCTAAAACTGAGCATACAGACACTTCATGACATGTTTTATTACGCATTCTAAACCAAACCAACTCCTTCCCTTGACTGTCTTACAATGCATAGGGTATCTCTACATTCTAGGAAAGGAATTAACAATCTGTTTGTATGCCACTTATAAAATCATGCTTAATAATGTAGTACAGTTAGGCATAAATTCACTTAGTATATTTAAATTTTGTAAAATGCTAACAAAAAGTGTTCTTGAAAAATATTTCTGAGAATATTTTCTAAAAAATGAACAAATTGTAATACCTAAGGGACAATATCTTTCTAGTGAATTGATTATCAGAGTATAATGTGGTATGTTCTGATTATGTTACATAATATTCTGATTAGCAGAACATTTTAAATAAGTGAATTTAGCAAAATATTTAGAGGTTAAGGACACTGTTTTACACTATGTTTTCGGACCCAAATGTAAGAAAGAACCCAATAAAAAGAGGCAGCCAGGTAATTCTGTTGTTTGTAAACTTAAACAGAAACTTGCATGTAATTTATGGTTCAAAGAAAAATAAAAATAGAAGTTATACTTTGTTTAGAATTTAATGACAGTGAAAAATTACACATAAAAAGGCAGACTGTTGAATACAGCAAAAGCTGAAATTATATATGAAATATAAATATAAACACACAAAATAAGTGTGAATTATAATGAAGTAAAAATATATCAGAGAGAAAAAAGGAAGTAGTACAGTAAAAAATAAAGGTGCTTCTTTAAAAACTGTAATTAAATAGACAAATTTCCAGCCAGATTGATTACCAAGTAAAGAGAAAAAGAAGGAGATAGATCAAAAGACACAAGATAATGAATGAAAAGAGGGTCAGCACTTATAAATGTAGTAGAAATTTAAGCCATAAGAGCACAAGAAAATATTATCAACTGACTTTTGAATGTATAAAATAAAGACACTTAAAAAAACTGAACAAAAATAGTTTTAAAAGAAAATCATCAAACATCTATCCTTCCAAAAGTATAGACTTCAAAAGTATAGTCCTGGATGGGTGAACATAAACCACACTTTAAGCAAGAGCTCTCAATTATAATTGCTTGCAATTTTCTAGGATGCCAGCCACACTCCTGAACCAGAGCTTGGAACCTGCTATTCCTTCTGGAACACCCTTTTATTTCCCTGTCTAAGCAAAGACATGGAATCAACCTAAATGCCCATCAGTGGTCTGCTGGATAAAGAAAATGTGGTATATAAACACCATGGAATACTATGCAGCCACAGAAAAGAACAAGATCTTGTTCTTTGCAGGGATGTGGATGTAGTTGGAGGCCATTATCCTTAGCAAACTAACACAGGAAGAGAAGATCAAACACTGCATGTTCTCACTCGTAGGTGGGAGCTAAATGATGAGAACACATGAACACATAGAGTGGGGGACAACACACACTGGGGCTTTTTGGAGGGTGGAGAGTTGGAGAAGGGAGAAGACAAAAAAAAATAACTAATGGTTACTAGGTTTAATATTGGGGTGATGAAATAATCTATACAACAAACCACTATGATGCAAGTTTACTTATGTAACAAATCTGCACTTGTCCCCCTGAACATAAAAGTTAAAACTGAATGAAGCCTGTTAGAACCCCCCATTTAGTAGTCTAACATTTTCCCTAGTATTCCCAAACCCCTTTGCCTAGCCAACACTTTCCAAAGCGCTTTTCATCTTCTACTATCTTATAATTTATATATTTTTAGTGTATATTTTACACACTTCCTTAGAATATGAGTTCCTTCAGGGTAAGGACTGTTGTTTGCTCCATGCTCCCCGTGTATTTCCAGAGCCTAGAACAGGACCTGGAACAAAATAAGCAGCCGACACTATGCGATGAAATTTTTGGTGGGTACGAATACCTTTGATTCAAAACAAAACTCAATTTAATTGTGTGTGTGTGTGTGTGTGTGTGTGTGTTTCTAAAGTCACCATAAGCACACTGTTTATAACCCTAGAATGACTGACGTGTTCACATTATGCATTTTTTATTTTATTTCATCATATTGACAGATAAAGGATACTAATTCCTAAACCTTTTCAATAATGCAGAAGCCTTCATAACATTTAAATTCCACTCATGGTAAAGATTTTTAGCAAAGAAAGAATAAATTGAACTTTGATCAATTACTTTAAAGTAGTTATAAAAGACCTATAGTGAATATCATACTTAAGTATTAGAAGCTTTCTCTTTAAAATAAAGAACAAGACAAATAATTGACAACGTGACTTCTTTTCAAATTGCACAGCATTAGGAATCCAAGCCATAAAAGAAAATAAGACATGTAGATCGTAAAGAAAATGTAAAACGTTATTTACAGACAATACTGTTGTCTGCATAAAGATTATAAGAGACAGCTAAAAACTATTACAGTGCAAAAGAGACATCAGCAAGCTTGGGGGAAACAAAACAAAACAAGCACAAGTTGTCAGTGACTTTTCAACAACCAATTAGGAAAAGATATATATACATTAAATCTTAACACTGAAAAGCAACAAAAATGCGGAAACGGTGCTTCTTATATGCCAGATTCTGGTTGACATGTTTTACAGGTTTAACTCACTTAATCTTCCCAGTGATCCTATGAGGTAGAGGCCATATTTTTCTTAATTTTAATAGATGCAGAAACTGAAGAACAGAGAGCAATTGAGTTGCCTAAGGTAAAAGTTAAAAGGCAGCAGATGTAGAATTCACTCACAACAATCTAGATCCAGAGTATTTCTTGTGCCCCTGATTATATGCCAATTCTCTAGACTCTATCGCTAACTCTACTAAATGATCAAGAACTTTAAACAAAAAATATTTAAATTAGTACATGAACAGGAAATGTACAAGTCATAAACATAATAATATTTCCCAAAGATAATGTTTAATTGTGGTGTCATTACAACCAAAATACTAAAAATATGTGCAAGCCAATCTCAAATATGTGGTGGAGAACACCCAATATTAATTTGAAGAGGATAAAAGAGCAAGGCATCTCCCTTCCTGACAGAAAGACTTCTTGAAACTGCAACATTCATACTGTGCAATGCTATCATACTGGATCTAGCACAGAAACAGTCCAAGCCACCACAAATGAATGAAAAATGAGTCCAGAAAAACACAGATCCATATGTGAAAATTTGTTTCATAACAGAAATTGCAAAAACAAAGCAGAGGTTAAATTTTAAAAACTACAAAATATTTCAGACAATTAATTATTTAAGTGGAAAAAAGTAAAGTTTACTCTTTCATTATCCTGCCCAGTACACAAAAATCAATTTCAAGTGGACTTAAAAACATAATGCAAAAGCAAAACTTTAACATAATTACCAAATATATAAATCATCATCTTTATGGTATTTAAATAAAAAAGACTTCTTTAAAAAGACACAAATAAAGCAAAACCCATAAAGAGAAAAACTGATACTCTTGATGATGTTCAAATTTAAAACTCATGTGAAATAGCACCAAAAGCAAGGTGAAAAGTAAGCTTCACAGAGGTACTAGAAAATTCTGCTATGTTTAACTAGCAAATCATAGGTATCCAGAATAAATAAGAAAGCAATACATCACTAAGAAAGTGACACACAACCCTATAGAAAAATGGGAAAAAATATGAATTGGCAATTCACAAAAGAGAAAACCCAACTGAATACTAAATATAATAAGAGAATGTTGAACAAGTCAAACTATAAAAGCAATACAAATTAAATTGACGATAAAATTATTTTATTCCCATCATACTGGAAACAATTAAAAATTCTGAATACCACGTGGTGGTGAAAATGTGATTGCATGAGTATATAGCAATTTGGACAGCAAACTGACAGTATGTGAGATAGTTGAAGATATTCATATGACCCAGAATTTCCACTATTCTAGAAAATACTCTTGTGTATATATATATGTGTGTATATATATATATATAATAAAATCTATATAAGAATGTGTACTGCAACATTTTAAAATTCAGTTAAAGAGTAGAAAAGCTATAAATGTCTCAAAACAAAGAACTTGAAAAATAGATTATAAATAAATGTATACAGTGGAAATCAGTGAACTGATAAATCACAAAAACGTAAGTTTGAATCACAACATCAAGTTACAGTACACATGTTCAGTATATCATTTTACAAATTAACAAAATAAATATTGCTACAATTTTATGGCCATAAGCATATAAAGGAAATATACACATGACTTTCTAGATAGGTATTATTTCTTGTATCTACAAATAGAAAATGGGCTTGGGCAGAGAGGGTGATAGCTACAACTGCTTCTGTAATTATTCTCTTTAAAAATTAAAATGATCTGACTCACAAACTTAAGAGTTGGTGGAAATTTAGCACATTTTTTTCTCTTTTTCTCTCCCTGATTTAGTAATCATGAAAGCATGGAGGTGTTGTCACTCTCTTTCTGAGTCCCTCAGTGAGCAGAACATGGAGAAAAATACCCTAACTGACCCGGTAGTGGAAGATTTAAGTTAAATAACCTTCAAGAAAAGAGACCTTAAACTGTTTTAAGGCACTAATATTTAGGTGGTTTCATTGTTACAGGATAACCTAGCATATCCCGACTGATATTAGAATTCCTGCCATGAATCCTAAAATATATGATATAGTCTTAGTGATCATTGGGAGAGTGGCAAAGCAACTATGACTAAAGCTGAAAACATGGTAATACATCTTCTGCAGTGACAGGATATTTGATAAGACTTTCACCAGCAAAAATATGGAAGGTACATCACATTCCTAATAAAATTGTAGTTCCAAGAGAAGGATGGCCAGATTTAGCAAATAAAATTGCAAGGCATTCAGTTAAATTTGAATTTCAGATATACAACAGATATTATTGTTTAGAAAAATTTTCGTGTGATATTATACCAAATGATTATACATATTTGTACTAAAGAAAAACAGTGCTGTTTACCTGAAATTCAAATTTAACTGGTTTTCTGTGTTTTACCTGGCAGTCCCATCAAGAGGGAGACATTGTGAAATAGAACAGTAGCAATATTTCTTGGTTACTATAAAATTTATTTAACAAGGTTTTATAAGGAAACATAAAGTCAGAGAAGAAGGTGGGAAAACACTAGTCATTTTAAAAACTAGGTGGGGAAATTTGGAAGTAGACGTGACCAGATTTCATAGACGATTGTAGGGTGAGAGGAGTATAGAGGAAGCCAATATAACACATCAAGGTTTATGGTTTGAAAAATGGAAAGTTGGAATATCAATTACCTGAAAAGAAGAAAATAGTGCACATTTGTAATTTGAGTCGCTTATTAGCATCCAACTAGAGATATCAAATATATAGGTAAATATCTACGTCTTTGAATTCAGGAGAGAGATTCAAACTGAAGACATAAATGTGGACATTGACAGCATATAGATGACAGTATACTAAGTTTATAAAGATAAAATAATAATAAAAGCTAATATTAACCTCTTTTGTATGAGTCCTTGATGTATTTTTTATGTGTTAACTCATTGAGTCCCCACAATAGGTTGATGTAATTGGTTCTACTGTAATTACACTCTTTAAAAAGGGATATTTTACTAAAAAGAAGGACTCAGTTTATACTTACCCTGAATTTGCAGCCATTGGTCTCACCTCTAAGATAATTTTTAGTAATTGCCTAGTCAGTGAACCTTGCCATAGTCCTTAGTTATGTAATTTTATTGTTTTTAAGAATTCCTTTCATTACCCATAACACTTTAATAACAGATTTTTAAAATTTTGACTTTAACACCTATATTATAGTGAATATTTAAAGAACTTCCTCCAAGTTTAGAATACAGAAATGGGTAAATTATCTCTACGCCTTCATATTTCACCATTAAGATGATGGTAAGTTAGCAGCCCAAGAGATCATGTTCCTGAAAGTACAGAGAAAAAATAGAACCCAGTGACCCAACACAACTAAGGAGCAGATTTGAGACGTTATCGTACTTGGTATTTCTGAAGAAGCACTGGGATAGAAGGGAGTTGAGATCATTTTGTTAGCTACAGCACTAAATTTTGGTCATGAATGTCAAAGTGATTCCATCTGTATGAGGAGCCTGTGGAGAATGGCAACAGGTTCTATGTATACATTTTAGAATGGATTAATTGCCATCTCTATACCTTTTATCAGGTTATTCTATTTGTTCAGCCTACCCCAAGATCTCTTTTGTACTTTACAAACCTAAACTTCAATTCTTCTTAGTTGAAGACTCACTTCAACCTACCACATCCTTAGTTTTCTGCACTTACTTGTTATTTCTTAAAAAGTATACATTATAATATTATACAATATATATCTGGAACTATACATTTATGTACTATAGTCACAGAAATTGGACTTGCCATTAAGCCCTCCTTTTTACATATAATCCTGTTATTGTCTCACTGCTAAGTAATATTACTGGATGGCAAAATAAACCAAAAAACACAAATTGATATTAATGAAAAATATCAATATTAAATATTAGTTTAATAAATAACACAAGTGTATATTGAAATAGATGGGCATGTTAGGCTGGGCAACTTTTTGTGGGCACAATCATATAATTTCAAATTCAAATTCCATCATATAACAGGATGCTCTATCGGTACAATATCTCCTTGTTTACATGAAGAAATTAAGTATATTGATATTCATAGAACCCTAACTTTTAAATGTATTGGAAATTAATTATTTTAGGTGTCTCTCAACTCTCCCAATAGTGCTCAAATATATAGTTATGCTATATGTTAATAATTAAATAACTTTGGAAACTTACAACTTCAAAAAAATGTTTGCAGTTGTGAAAAGCTTCTGCAGTAGAGAAGGGAATGTGAATGGTATCAGTCTTAGATAACAAGAAAACCACTTCACTTTGTATCAGCTCTACTCATTTGCCATCCAAATATGATAGAAGATGGAGCTCATTCGTAACAAATGTTTCCAGATATCATGCATTCCTTAAAGGAGATGATACTGATTGCCGTCTCAACTTTCACTCACTTTCCCATTACAATTAGCAGCAGTTTCTTTTAATTATCCCTGCCCTTCTTAGAGCAGTCTCAGATATATAAAAATTAATTACCTGGAACTCACATCTTTATAATTTTAACCTTTTCATGCTTCACTTATTTACTGTGACATTTATCTAAAACACTTATCAGGTGACTGCGCATGGTAGACATCTGGTTTATCAGAAAAGGCAGGAGAAAAAAACAAATGTAGGACATTAAGCTTGCTATGGTGCTTTGAGACTTTCCTAGAAATCGTTAGCTTGTCAAAACTTGTTTTGGTATGGCAGAAAGACATATCCCATTAAAATGATACTAATGCAAGATCACTGTTGTCATTAAACCATCATATCACATATTACACATTTATTGCTGAAAATGGATTCAAACTTTTTATTCCTCTATCTTTTAATTATTAGAAGAAACTTTGCGGATTATAGTCAGATAACTTAAAATAATAAAATCAATGTCACTACAAGGTCAAAGGATTTAGTAAAACCCTACTACTCATTTCCTTTTAAGTACTTAACGCATTTTAGAAATGAAGACTGCCTATTCATATGGCTTCTATGATTTTGCTAAACATTAATTAGCAAAATTTCTAGTTTTCTTTTTTTTTCTTCTAGAGCAGTTCAGTGGAATGAAAGACCTTTTTTATCCTGTGCCTCTAACCACAACTGGGTGTCTCTATCTTAAAAGATATTTATCAAGTCTCTGCTTCATATTTCCTTCTCGACACCATTCTTACAGTCCTCAGCAAGCCCTGATCACATGATCACACGATCACACATTTTGGCCCTTTATTGTTAGTCTTCTTTCTTTCATTGCTACATGTTAGAATAAATGGTGTAAGATAATGCTTTTATCTATTCGACTACTTTCTCTTTAGCTTCTGACCCACTGTCTTTGTTTCAGAATAATTATCAGTGCCTACATATAACCTTCATATATGTGAGGACTTTGTTCTTTTTGTTCTTTCCATTTCAATTTTCTGTACATTTGTATTTTCTAAAGTCCTCAGCTCTGTCAGTTGTTCCCTTTTTTCTCTCCAGTGGACACTGTCTGCTTTTCGTAGATATTCCTACTCAAAAGAGATCTTGCAAGTCAGTATTTGACATTAAGTAATTGTTCTATTTCTTGACTTTTGCTGGCCTGTAAATATAACACATATAAAAGTAGCCATTGCAGGCACAGTAAATTATTTGTCTATGATATCACAATGTTTGCCCCAGTATCTTAACACAACCCACAAACTTACATAAGTTTTTAGTTTAAAAATTTAAAAATACCTTTGCTTAAACAAAGGCAGTTTGTTTTCTAACTTATATACATGTATATGTATATATACACACAAATATATATGTATACACATATATACTCATAAATTATTGAAAGTTTCATGGAAATTTTTTACTTTGCCAATTTGCCCCAAAACTTGATTTGAAATTAATTATATGAAGGAGTACAGCCTTGTCTTTAATTAGCTAGAAAAGTTCTCAGCCCACTTAAATAAACTGTTCCCAACTTGGGGAGGTAAATTTAAATATCTTATCTTAGCAACAAACTTATAACCCTTAAAAACATTTGCTATGGCATCTATATATTACATTTCCCTTGATGTGAAAAATAAGAAAATGAACATTTCAGAAAAGCCCACAATTAAAGAATACCACCTGATATCATGTCTAAAAATGTATAAAAGTAAAATAGCTCCAGCCTGGGCGACAGAGCGAGACTCCGCCTCAAAAAAAAAAAAAAAAAAAAAAAGTAAAATAGAAAAGATTTGTGGACATGACAACAATTTGGCCAGCTTTCAAAATTATTTTTTGCTTTGTTTTTTGCAAAGCTTAATTAAAGGAATATATGAACATTGAGTCTATTAATCTTCTCTCTTAAAAATTCAAAGCACTATTTTAAAGTAAATTATCTTAGGAATATTCCCTGAGAATGAACTTCATGTGGTAAATACCAGCATCATTACTAAATGTGTTTAGGGTATACAATGGAAGTAAAGTCTGCTGCTAGGAAAAAATAAAATGACCTTTTGTTTTATAATTTATTTTATAATTTATTTAGTGTAGCATTTTAAAATCATATTTAGATATAACAGGTGCCAAGAGAGCGCTGTACTAGGAAAGATAATTTTAGTGTTACCATCTATAAAAGAGACTAATAAATATGAAATGAATATACTATAATTAAACTGTAACTCTTGCCCATGCCAGCCCAATATAACTATTATAAAATTGCACATAACTATCAGGCTTTTAATTTAAGGTAACATTACAGGCATTACAAAAAATAAAATATTGAGTAACTCATCAAAACTATTTTCTTATGAAGGTAATAAAAGCTACAATACCTGCCCATGTCAATTCTTTAAAGGTGTTTGAAGCAAAGTTCTTAAATAACTTTAATTTCTGGAGCCAGACATATGGTTGACTGTGCTCTTTGACATTTACTACTACAAACTGTTGCTAAGTCCAAACTTCAAGACCGGCATTTATTCTTTTTAAAACAAATTATCTAATTAGTTATATTTGATTACAGCAGTGGTTCTCAGTTTGTTTTTTCTGTTGGTGGTGGTTTTTTTGTTGTTGTTTTTTTTTTTTTGAGACGGAGTCTCGCTCTGTCGCCCAGGCTGGAGTGAAGTTTTAACATCACCTGGAAACCTGCAAAGTCTCAGCTTTCACTCCAGGTCTACTGAATCAGAAACGCTAGGGATAAGCCCCAACACACACTGTTTTAGTAAGATCTACAAGTGATTTCAATGCAGATTAAGTCTGAAAACACTGGAAAAGAGGAGAGAAACAGAGAGAGAGAGAGAGAGAAGAGAGATGGAGATAAGTTCCCAGACCATACGCTGTACTAGAAATAGAGTGTTAGAACTTTACAACAGGCTCAAAATTTAGAGATGAATTGTAACTGACATTTGAACACAAAGGAAAGGAGCCCACTAGTTCAGAGAGCATCTCTGATTATAAACAACTTCATTTCCTGTTTAGGTATTATTCAAAGGTATGTTCGATAGCATAATGCTTCTCTACAACCAAGTAAAGCTCAAACAAATTTAAGATGTCTTTTTTTAAATGTTGTATGTTCATGAGATTTAAACTAATAGAGGCTTAGCTCAATTGGTAATTAAGGTGATGACTGTGCACTGGAGGTGGAAATAAATATTTTATTAGACCTGTGATGAAGTCTAGATAATTTTGACACTACTAAAATGATTTTGAAAGTCTGGATGATTTTTGACCAAAGATAGACCCAAATACATATATTGCGATTAAAAGTATTGCTAGGATTTAGAAATTTTAACAAGTTACATCATGTTTAAATTCATGATTTCTGTGGGTAATTGGTGGTCAGTGCTTTGTGGGGCAGAATGTTAAAGAGATTTCTATATAAGATTATGAGTAAAACTTTGTGACAATTTGAAAAAATAGTTGAAAAGAAGAATTCAGTAGGTAAAGTTAAAAAAGTAGACCTCACTATAAAAATAAAGTAGGAATATATAGAAAATTTAGATATTACAAGTTGAATGTGTGCAGACTTCCCAAGATCTATGAATGCTATAAAGGACCACTATGGTTGATAGTGTAGAGAAACTAAGTCAGTATTTATGCAGTCTTTTATAATACCACAGCTCCATTCCATTACTATCTGATGGTATTTTAGCAAACCTGGACTCTGCAGTATCCTTGTTTTGTTTGAAGAGGAATAGTAGAAGGAGCATTTGTCACTCTTATTTCACCTTCAATTTTTCATTATTTCCCATACACGCTTCCGTTACAATTCTTGGGAAATAATTAAACTAAACTTACAATCTTTTATATGGGTAATTTAACTATATTTACTAGTGTTTAAATGATTCAACCACTGCTAGGCTGTGTAGAAAATACAAGTACTGGTAGTTGTGTGAAAGTTAGCTCAGTTTAAGTAAGAGGTGGCCTGAAAAGTCAAGTCTTACTAGAAATTGAGATTGTAAAACTATTCTCTGGGAACTGACTCGATAGATAGATATAGATATAGATGTTTCTCAATGACAATAATAAAGACAGAATTATTTCTTTATATATTTCTTATAATAAGCAAAATATTGACTAACAAAAAACACAAGAAAGGAAAAATGCTAACAAAAACTGTCCTAAATACTCTATATACTAAAGTGTAATACCAAAATAAAAATTAGACAGCATTTTCTGTGAGATAAAATAGATCAAGTAATGGAGCCTTGCTTGATGCTTCATACACCAGGAGAGCTGGAAGGATGCACAGATTCAGTAAAAACATGCCAAAATTAACATTAGAAGATATGATTTTATTTACTTATTTATTTATTTTTTGGAGATAGGGTCTCACTCTGTCACCTGGGCTGGGGTGCATTGGCACAACCATAGTTCACTGGAGCCTCAAGTTCTTGGGCTCAAGCCTCTGTCTAAGCCTCCTGAGTAACTAAGACTACAGGTGCATGCCACTATGCCCAAATAATATTTTTTAAATTTATTTTTTATTATTATTATACCTTAAGTTACATGTGCATAACGTGCATAAGGTACATGTGCATAACGTGCAGGTTTGTTACATATGTATACTTGTGCCATGTTGGTGTGCTGCACCCATCAACTCGTCAGCACCCATCAACTCGTCATTTACATCAGGTATAACTCCCAATGCAATCCCTCCCCCCTCCCCCCTCCCCATGATAGGCCCCGGTGTGTGATGTTCCCCTTCCCGAGTCCAAGTGATCTCATTGTTCAGTTCCCACCTATGAGTGAGAACATGCGGTGTTTGGTTTTCTGTTCTTGTGATAGTTTGCTAAGAATGATGGTTTCCAGCTGCATCCATGTCCCTACAAAGGACACAAACTCATCCTTTTTTATGGCTGCATAGTATTCCATGGTGTATATGTGCCACATTTTCTTAATCCAGTCTGTCACTGATGGACATTGCCCAAATAATTTTTTAAAAAATTTAATAGAAATGGGGTCTCACTAAGTTGCTCAGGCTGGTCTTGAACTCCTGGCCTCAACCCATCCTTTCATCTCAGCCTGCCAAAGTGCTGGAATTACAGTCATGAGCCATGGCACCCAGCCTAATAAATGATTTTCAATAAATTATATTTAACAAAATGGATTAGAATTAACCAAAAAATAAAACTAGAAATTCAAAGCTTTAAGCAGTGGATGTAGGTATGTATCTGTGCATGGATGTCTGTTAATTTTGTTTCTTTTTAGATCAGAGAAAACAAATTTGAAAAGATTCTTTGAAAGTAGCTGCCTTCTTATTGGAATTGTATTTCCAAATAGCAGAGTCTAGTTCTTCAAAATTGTCAGAACCTGCTATTTATACTCCATTTATTCTTATGATTGGGCAATGTGTGGCACATTTAGGGATTATTTTCCAGTATATTATACATATATTAACAATGTGATACTTTAAGGATCTAAGGAGGACTGAAAATTTTATCTGAGGAATTCATTAGCCTATCACAGAGGTAGCTCTTTGATACCTAAGTCATTCGCCTTTAATAGAATGTAACATAAAGGTTGAAGTTTTCATAGAATAAGTAATACTGTGAATTTTCAGATAGAGTGTAAACTCCTCTGGGTTGACTGGCTTTTCTGTCCCTACAGAGCTGCCCATTGTGGTCAAATTGACCACAATAAGAAGCTGATGATGCAAAGTTATGCCAAGCATAGCAACTGCAGCAGGCCTTCCTCATTCCAATGTAAACATTCATTATATGAAGCATTATCTAAGACCCTTTTGCCTTGAAAGAGAGAGTAAAAAATTAATCAGGAGTAGAGTCTCTAAAATATTCATTTCCCTGGTTCATGGAGTCATACAAGCTTCTTTATCATCTCAGCATTTTAGTCTAGTCTAAAAGTCTAAAGACTAAATAAAGTAATTGATACATAGCATCTGTGAAAATAATACAAGTAAAATATGGCTTTATGTTGACTACAAAAATTTCATATGAAAGAAATTGTTTCCAAGAAACTTTACTCAATAAAATTTAAACCATAAATATTTGTAACCAATTTTATTCAATAAATACTGAGAACCTACTTGTTGCCTGGCCTTGTTATACTTGTTTGAAATTCATTCGAGAAGTAAACCATCTAATGCTTCATGACATTGGTCTAGGCAAAGGTTTTTTTGGATAAAAACTTAAAAGGAAAGCAAATTTAAAAGCATCTTCATAGCAAATAATAATAATAGTAATAATAATAATAATAATAATAATAATAGTCAACACAGTGAAGAGACAACCTAAGAACAGGAAAAAATATTTCCAAATTATGTATCAGATAAGAGATTAATATCCAAAATACATAAGGAACTCAAACAACTCAATAGCAAGAAAACAAATAACCTGATTAAACAATGGGCAAAATATCTGAATAGATATGTCTCAAAAGAAGACATAAAAATAGCCAACAGATATATGAAAAATATATTTGACATTAGTAATCTTCTGGGAAATGAAAATAAAAACCACAATATCATCTCACCCCAATTCGAATGTTATCAAATAGACAAAAAATAACAAATAATGGTGGGGATGTGAGAAAAGGGAAACTCTAATACACTGTTTGTGGGGATGTAAATTAATACAGTGTTTATGGAAAACAATATGGAGGTTCCTCTAAAAATTAACAATAGAAGTACCATATGATCCAGTAATTCTACTACTGGGTACACATCCAAAGGAAATGAAGTCAGTATGTCTTAGAGATATCCACTTCCATGTTTATTGCAGCACTATTCACAATAACCACGGTATGAATCAACCTAAATGTTCATCAAATGATAAATGAATAAAGAAAATATGGTATATATACACAATGGAATACCATTCAGCCATAAAAAAAAATCCTGTTATTCAAGACAACATAAAAGAACCTGGAATGAAAAACGCCAGGCACAGAAAGACAAATACCACATGATCTCACTCACATGGAATCTAAAAGAGTTGATCTCATAGTAGAGAGTATAATAGCAGTTGCTAGAGACTGAGAAGCAGAGTGAGAAGGAAAGATGGGGAGAGACTCGTCAAAAAATTCAAAGTTACATTTGCACAGGATGAATAAGTTCTTGTGCTTTATTGCACATTAGAGTGACTATGGTAAAAAGTATTGTATGTTTCAAAATACTTAGAAGAAAGAATTTTGAATGTTTTTATCACAAACAAATGATAACCGTACGAGATGCTGGATATGCTGTATACCCTGAAATGATTATTACATAATGTATAGATGTAGTAAACATCACACTCTACTCCATAAATATGCATAATTACTATGTGTCAAAACAGAAATTTTTAAAGTTAACCTCTCTCTAATGAAAGTATCTTTTGACTCTTACATACATGATTTATTTTTCCATTTTGCCAAAAGTCAAGTTCTACATACTAAAACAAAAAAATTATTGTATGCTTTCAAAACAATATATTTTAATAGCATCTATAGATTCATCAAGCAATGCCATAATAAACACAATAAAAGCTTGAGTAATTTAACCACTTTACAATAGAAATTGTAAGTTTTTTTGTTTTTGTTTTTGTTTTGTACATTCAATCCTCTGAAAAACATCACTCTTCCTTTTTTTTTTTTTTTTTTTTTTGAAAGAAGCCTTGCTCTATTGCTCAGGCTGAAGTGCAGTAACACAATCTCAGCTCACTGCAAACTCCACCTCCCGAGTTCAAGCAATTCTTCCTGCCTCAGCCTACAGAGTAGCTTGGATTACAAGCACCACCACCTCACCAGGCTAATTTTTGGATTTTTTAGTAGAGACGGGTTTTTGCCACATTGGCCAAGCTGGTGTTGAACTCCTGACCTCAGGTGATTACAGGCGTGAGCCACTGTGCCTGGTCAATATTTTAAATGTCAATGACTATCATTATATTTTCTCATTCTCTTTTGCTGTACTTATTAAATGGTCTATTATCCTAGACAATAGGTAAGAAGATGAAAAACAAATCAATAGCATAAGATCTGAAACTGATCAATGTTATACATTAAATATATGATTTGATTTGCTTAACACCTCTAGTATTTCTATTCTTTTTTTAATTTTTAGAGTTTCAAAATTTCATTATAATTTTGGTTAAATTTACTGACTTCTCAAAACTTTTCAAGTTTAATGACCTATATACCCATCAGTGTATTAAGCAGAAAAACAGCTTAGAAAATTGTCACCAAAACATGAACGTGGTATCTGAAAACAATATTTAGCCTTTCTCTGGCCATTAATCAGGGTTTTTTTATGACACCAAAATTTTACTATTTTGTTTATTTGCTTGTTTTATAGTACATGAAGATAGAAATATTAAAGTTTCTGTAAGATGTAGAACATTTCTTTAAAAATGTGTTTAAATTTTTTTTTTTTTTTTCCTGCAAAACTGAATTCCAGTACCTAATTTCTCTGTCTGTTACTTTGGTGGGCCAGGAGTCCTGCCTAGAAGAATATTGATGTCTGTCTCATCAGAGGTCTTTGATAATGTCAGGAATCCAATATATCCTATGGGTGTCTTTTTACCTTTTTAAAACAAATTTTATTTTTGCCTATTTTTGTTGTTCTAAGGCTCTTTATGACAGAACTATTTAAAGTATTGAGGACAAGACAGGATGTTTATATATACTTCCTGTTGTTTAAATATTCATGCAATTCTGACAAGATTAATACACTAATTTCTCCATCATTAGTTTCATTAATAGATATTAATTATATCTGAATCTAAATGCCAAATGAATAGAAAGTTGGGATTCAATTCTATTTAAGATAATCAAGGTTATTCTTACAATCATGGTTGGGGTGGCATAAATGTCATCTATTTTGGTTAGAGATGGACTCTGGACGCTAGATAAAACACTTGGGATTAAAATACTTGTCCCAGAACTCATCATTATAGGAACTTCACATAATGGCAGAAACTGAATATTTATAATAACCTTTTGGAATACTTGATAATGATGATGATGATGGGAAAGAGAGAGAGAAAGACCAGGCATGGTGGCTCATGCCTGTGATCCCAGCACTTTGGGAGGCTGAGGCAGGTGGATCACAAGGTCAGGAGTTTGAGACCAACCTGAACAACATAGTAAAAACCCATCTCTACTAAAAGTACAAAAATTAGCCAGGTGTGGTGGAGTGTCTGTAGTCCCAGCTACTTGGAAGGCTGTGGCAGGAGAACCACTTGAACCCAGGAGGCAGAGTTTGTGGTAAGCCAAGATCGTGTCACTGCATTCCAGCTTGGGCAATAGAGCGAGACTCCATCTCAAAATAAATAGATAAATAAATAAATAAGAGAGAGACAGACAGAGAGAGACAGAAACATCCTTTTCTCTGGTAAAGTTTAGAGACTTGATCATCTGTTCCAAGATGGCTGAATAGGAACAGCTCCAATCTGCAGCTCCCAGTGTGACCAAAGCAGAAGATGGGTGATTTCTGCATTTCCAACTGAGGTATCTGGTTCATCTCATTGAGACTGGTTGGACAGTGGGTACAGCCCATGGAAGGTGAGCCAAAGCAGGGCGGGGTGTCACCTCACCCAGGAAGCACAAGGGGTCAGGTGATTTCCCTTTTCTAGCCAAAGGAAGATGTGATAGACTGTACCAGAAAAAACGGGACACTCCCAACCAAACACTATGCTTTTCCAGAGGTCTTCACAACTGGCAGACAAGGGAATTCTCTCCCGTGCCTGGCTCATTGGATCCCATGCACATGGAGCCTTGCACACTGCTAGTGCAGCAGTCTGAGATCGAACAGCAAGGCAGCAGCCTGGCTGGGGGAGGTGTGTTTGCCATTGCTGAGGCTTGAGTAGGTAAACAAAGCAACTGGGGAGCTCGAACTGGGCAGAGCACACCACAACTCAGCAAGGCCTATAGCCTCTATATATTCCACCTCTTTGGGCAGCACATAGCTGAACAAAAAGCAGCAGGCAACTTCTGCAGACTTAAACGTCCCTGTCTGACAGCTCTGAAAAGAGCAGTGGTTCTCCCAGCATGGCATTTGAGCTCTGAGAATGGACACACGGCCTCAAGTGGGTCCCTGACCCCCATGTAGCCTAACTGGGAGACACCTCCCAGTAGGGGCTGAAAGATACCTCATATAGCCAGGTGCCCCTCTGGGTTGAAGCTTCCAGAGGAAGGATCAGGCAGCAATATTTGCTGTTCTACAATATTTGCTGTTCTGCAGCCTCCACTGATGATACCCAGGTAAACAGGGTTTGGAGTGGAATGCCAGCAATTGCAACAGACCTGCAGCTGAGGGAACTGACTGTTAGAAGGAAAACTAACAAACAGAAAGGAATAGCATCAACATCAACAAAAAGGACTATACCAAAATACTATACTGTGGGTCACCAACATCAAAGATCAAACATAGATAAAACCACAAAGATGGGGAGAAACCAGAGCAGAAAAAGGCTGAAAATTATAAAACCAGAGTGACTCTTCTCCTCCAAAGGATTGCAGCTCCTCACCAGCAATGGAGAAAAGCTGGATGGAGAATGACTTTGACAAGTTGACAGAAGTAGGCTTCAGAAGGTCTGTAACAACAAATTTCTCTGAGCTAAAGGAGCATGTTTGAACGCATTGCAAGGAAGCTAAAAACCTTGAAAAATGGTTAGACGAATGGCTAACTAGAATAAACTGAAGAGAAGACATTAAATGACCTGATGGAGCTGAAAACCATGGCATGAGAATTTTGTGACACATGCACAAGCTTCAATAGCTGATTCGATCAAGTGGAAGAAAGGGTATCAGTGATTGAAGATCAAATTAATGAAATAAAGTGAGAAGACAGGTTAGAGTAAAAGGATTTAAAAGAAACAAATAAAGCCTCAAAGAAATATGGGACTATGGGAAAAGGCCAAATCTACGTTTGATTAGTGTACCTGAAAGTGATGGGGAGAATGGAACCAAGTCAGAAAACACTCTTCAGTATATTATCCAGAACTTCTCCAACCTAGCAAGGAAGGCCAACATTCAAATTCAGGAAATACAAAGACCATCACAAAGACACTCCTTGAGAAGAGCAACCTTAAGACTCGTAATTGTCAGATTCACCAAGGTTGAAATGAAGGAAAAACTGTTAAGGGCAGCCAGAGAGAAAGTTCGAGTTACCCACAAAGGGAAGGCCATCAGACTTACAGTGGATTTCTCAGTAGAAACCCTACAAGGCAGAAGAGAGTGGGGGCCAATATTCAATGATCTTAAAGAAAATAATTTTCAACCCAGAATTTCGTATCTAGTCAAACTAAGCTTCCTAAGTGAAGGAGAAATAAAATCCTTTATAGACAAGCAAATGCTGAGAGATTTTGTCACCACAAGGCCTGACTTACAAGAGCTCCCGAAGGAAGCACTAAACATGGAAAGAAACAACCGGTATCAGCCACTGCAAAAACATGCCAAACTGTAAACACCATTGATGCTATGAAGAAATTGCATCAACTAACAGGCAAAATAACCAGCAAACATCA
Source organism: Theropithecus gelada (assembly GCF_003255815.1). NCBI lineage: Eukaryota > Metazoa > Chordata > Mammalia > Primates > Cercopithecidae > Theropithecus > Theropithecus gelada. The sequence goes on along the minus strand of NC_037677.1, from coordinate 79,947,296 downwards.
TAATGACAGTATCAAATTCATATATAACAATATTAACCTTAAATGTAAATGGGTTAAATGCCCCAATTGAAAGACACACACTGGCAAATTGGATAAAGAGTCAAGACCCATCAGTGTGCTGTATTCAAGAAACCCATTTCACAAGCAAAGATGCACACAGGCTCACAATAAAGGGATGGAGGAAGATCTACCAAGCAAATGGTAAGCAAAAAAAGAAAAACAAAAAAAAAGCTGGGGTTGCAATCCTAGTCTCTGTTAAAACAGACTTTAAACCAACAAAGATCAAAAGAGACAAAGAAGGCCATTACATAATGGTAAAGGGATCAATTCAACAAGAAGAGCTAACTATCCTAAATATATATACACCCAACAGAGGAATAGCCAGATTCATAAAGCAAGTCCTTAGAGACCTACAGAGACTTAGACTCCCACATAATAATAATGGGAGATTTTAACACCCCACTGTCAATATTAGACAGATCCACAAGACAGAAGGTTAACAAGGATATCCAGGACTTGAACTCACATCTAATACATATCTACAGAACTCTCCACCCCAAATCAACAGAATATACATTCTTCTCAGCACCACATCACACTCATTCTAAAATTGACCATATAATTGGAAGTAAAGCACTCCTCAGTAAATGTAAAAGAACAAAAATCACAACAAACTGTCTCTCAGACCACAGTGCTATCAAATTAGAACTCAGCATTAAGAAACTCACTCAAAGCTGCACAACTACAAGGAAACTGCAAAACCTGCTCCTGAATGACTACTGAAGGCAGAAATAAAGATGTTCTTTGAAATCAATGAGAACAAAGACACAACATTCCAGAATCTCTGGGACACATTTAAAGCAGTGTGTAGAGGGAAATTTATAGCACTAGATGCCCACAAGAGAAAGCAGGAATGATCTAAAATTGACACTCTAACATCACAATTAAAAGAACTAGAGAACTAAGAGCAAACAAATTCAAAAGCTAGCAGAAGGCAAGAAATAAGTAAGATCAGAGCAGAACTGAAAGAGATAGACACACACACACACACACACACACACACACACACACAAACCTTCAAAAAAAGAATGAATCCAGGAGCTGGTTTTTTGAAATGATCAACAAAATTGATAGACCACTAGCAAGACTAATAAAGAAGAGAGAAGAATCCAATAGATACAATAAAAAATGACCAAGTAGATATCACCACAGATCCCACAGAAATACAAACTACCATCAGAGAATACTATAAAAACCTCTATGTGTATAAACTAGACAATCTAGAAGAAATGGACAAATTCCTGGACACATACACCCTCCCAAGACTAAACCAGGAAGAAGTTGAATCTCTGAATAGACCAATAACAGGCTCTGAAATTGAGGCAATAATTAATAGCCTACCAACCAAAAAAAGTCCAGGAACAGATGGATTCACAGCCAAATTCTACCAGAGGTACAAAGAGGAGCTTGGTACCATTCCTTCTGAAACTATTCCAATCAATAGAAAAGAAGGAATTCTCCCTAACTCATTTTATGAGGCCAGGGTCATCCTGATAGCAAAGAATTGCAAACAACTCAAATGTCCATCAATGATAGACTGAATAAAGGAAATGTGGCACATATACACCATGGAATACTGTGCAGCCATAAAAAAAGGATGAGTTTGTGTCCTTTGCAGGGACATGGATGAAGCTGGAAACCATTATTCTCAGCAACCTAGCACAAAAACGAAACACCACATGTTCTCAATCATAGTTGAGAATTGAACAATGAGAACATCTGGACACAGGGCAGGGAACATCACACACCAGGGCCTGTCGGGGGCTGGGGGGCTGGGGGGCTGGGGAAGGGATAGCATTAGGAGAATTACCTAATGTAAATGACAAGTCGATGGGTGCAGCAAACCAGCATGCCACATGTATACCTATGTATCAAACCTGCACATTGTGCACACGTACCCTAGAACTTAAAGTATAAAAAAAGAAATTAGAGACATTTTCTGCCTCAAATAGATATTATGCATGTTACTAATTAATTAAGCAGAACTCATCAGGATGCCAAAAGATAAAAATCTACTAAATCAAGGATATAATTACCAAAAGTCACCCTGTATAATTCATGGCTTTAGGACATGATTAAGTACATACTTAGCATAATTGAAAGATGTCCACCTGAAAGCAACAGTAAACACACACACACACACACACACATATCAATATGTCAAAATTACACACCAAGTTTTTAATTAATTCATCAGTTATACCTCAGTGTTTCTTGATTATTGGAATTATTTTGATGCATTAAAAAATAAACAGTCCTAATTTAACTCACATTATTAGGCATTGTGGTATGACATCATTTCATAATATACACTGAAACATATTCAAATAAAATGAAACTATATCTGAGATATGCTTCAAGTAATTTGGGAGGAAAGGATGGGAGAAGATATAGTTGGTGCAAGCATGCCCATGAATTGATAATTGTTGAAACTGGGTGATAAATTCATAGGTGGGGTCATGATAGTCTTCTGTTTTTTTGTATATATTTGAAAATTCATATATTAAGGGTTTTGAAATACAAATTCTTAGGCCACATTCCAGTCATATTTAATTAGAATATCCTGGAGTTGAAGCTTCAAGTGAGAGGTGAAGCCAGCTGAGCTTCTGGGACGGATGGTGACTTGGAGAACTTTGGTGTCTAGCTAAAGGATTTTAAATGCACCAATCAGTGTTCTGTGTCTAGCTAAAAAATTATAAATGCACCAATCAGCACTCTGTAAAAGTGTACCAATCGGTGCTCTGTAAAATGGGCCAATCAGCAGGATGTGGACGGGGCCAAATAAGGGAATAAAAGCTGGCCACCTGAGAAGCAGCAGCAACCCTCTTGGGTCCCCTTCCAGGCTGTGGAAGCTTTGTTCTTTCTCTATTCACAATAAATCTTGCTGCTGCTCATTGTTTGGGTCCAAACCACCTTTAAGAGCTGTAACACTTGATAAGAAGGCCCCTGGCTTCACTCCTGAAGTCAGCGAGACCACAAACCCACCAGAATGAAGAAACTCTGATCACATCTGAACATCAGAAGGAAGAAACTCCGGACACACCACCTTTAACAGCTGTAACACTCACCGCGAAGGTCCGCGGCTTCATTCTTGAAGTCAGTGAGACCAAGAACCCACTTGAAGGAACAAATTCTGGAAACATTTGGCAACCGTGAAGGGATAATTACCAAGAGGTGAGTACCATCGAACCTCTTTCACTTGCTAGTCTGTCCTGTTTTTCCTTAGAATTCAGGGGCTAACTACTGGGCACCTGTCGGCCAGTTAAAAGTGACGAGCACAGCTGCTGGACTAAAGACATGGGTGTCAGGCTTTCTGGGAAAGGGCTTTCTTACAACCCCTGATTCTTCAGAGTTGGGAGCATTGGTTTGACTGAAACCAGCTTCTGCTTTTCCTGTACTTCTGGGCTGAGCCGAGGGTCAACGGAGAGGAAAGCCATTCAGCTCCGGGGTCCCGACAACAAGTTGGTTGACCCTGCAGCTATGAGTGGAACTCTCAAAGTCATGTTGCCCAAGCAAGACTTGCCCATCTATCCTACCTATCCTGACCCTTGCCTCCTGGGTCCTAAAACCTGTCATACAAACTTCTTCTTGCCTCACTTCTCTGAGCCTAGTCTTGCTTCTAAAAACCACTCCCTGTCTCTGGTGCTTTTCTAGTTTCTCCTATAACAATAACTTCTAGTACAAACTTCAGGACTTCCCTTATTTAGACACCCAGGCTCACCAATCAGAAAGACGCTGTTTTTGCCCAAAGCCCCGTTTGGGGAGCGGGACTATCTTGTCTGGAATTTTAGGACCCCTCCTCAGACTGGCAGGCCTAATAAAGGCTATTCCTGAAGCTAGGATATGGGGAGCCTCAGAAATTGTATCCCTCCTATTCACTTAAGTGAGGACAAAAGGTGTAACTCTTCCAACCCTGGAGATCCCTTCCCTCTCAGGGTATGGCCCTCCACTTCATTTTTGGGGTATAACATCTGTATAGGACAGGGGTAAAGTCCCAATACTAACAGGAAAATGCTTAGGACTTTAACATGTTTTCAAGAATGCATCAGTAAGGGCCACTAAATCCGACCTTCCTTGGTCCTCCTTGTGGTCTAGGAGGAAAACTAGTGCTTCTGTTGCTGTGTTGGTGAGCGCAACTATTCTGATCAGCAGGGTCCAGGGACCATTGAGGTTCCTGGGCAAGTGGTGTTTCTGCTGCTGCATCAGTGAGTGCAACTATTCTAATATACAGGGTCCAGGGACCATTGAGGGTTCTTGGAGAGTGGGAGAAACCGACAAACCAAAACCACAGGCAGCTTTGTCTTTCAGATGGGAAACACTCAGGTATCAACAGGCTCACCCTTGAAATGCATCCTAAGCTATTGGGACCAATTTGACCCGCAAAGCCTGAAAGAGAGGCGGCTCATTTTTTTCTGCACTACAACTTGGCCCCAATATTCTCTCTCTGATGGGGAAAAATGGCCACCTAAGGGAAGTATAAATTACAATACTATCTTGCAGCTTGACCTTTTCTGTAAGAGGGAAGGCAAATGGAGTAGAATACCTTATGTCCAAGCTTTCTTTTCATTGAAGGAGAATACACAACTATGCAAATCTTGCAATTTACATCCCACAGGAGGACCTCTCAGCTTACCCCCAGATCACAGCCTCCCTATAGCTCCCCTTCCTATTAATAAGCCTCCTTTAATCTCCCCCACCCAGAGGGAAACAAGAAAGTAAATCTCTAAAGGACCACAAATACCCTTGGCCTATCGGTTATGTCCCCTTCAAGCTGTAGGGTGAGCGGAAATTGGCCCAACCCAGGTACATGTCCCCTTCTCCCTCTCTGATTTAAAGCAGATCAAGGCAGACCTGGGGAAGTTTTCAGATGATCCTGATAGGTATATAGATGTCCTACAGGGTCTAGGGAAAACCTTCCATCTCACTTGGAGAGATGTTATACTATTGTTAGATCAAACCTTGGCCTTTAATGAAAAGAATGTGGCTTTAGCTGCAGCCCAAGAGTTTGGAGATACCTCGTATCTTAGTCAAGTAAATGATAAAATGACAGCTGAAGAAAGGGACAAATTCCCTACCAGTCAGCAAGCCCTCCCCAGTATGGATCCCCACTGGGACCTCGACTCAGATCATGGGCACTGGAGTAGTAAACATCTGTTGACCTGTGTTCTAGAAGGACTAGGGAGAATTAAGAAAAAGCCCATGAATTATTCAACGATGTCCACCATAACTCAGGGAGAGGAAGAAAATCCTTTTGCCTTCCTTGAGCAGCTACAGGAGGCCTTAAAGAAATACACTCCCCTGTCACCTGACTCACTAGAGGGTCAATTGATCCTAAAAGATAAGTGTATTACCCAATCAGCCCCAGATATCAGAAGAAAGCTCCAAAAGGGAGCCCTGAGCCCTGAACAAAATCTGAAGGCATTATTAAACCTGGAAACTTCAGTGTTCTATAATAGGGACCAAGAGGAACAGGCTGAAGAGGAAAAACAAGATCAGAGAAAGGCTGCAGCCTTAGTCATGGCCCTCAGACAAACAAACCCTGGTGGTTCAGAGAGTACAGAAAATGCAGCAGGCCAATCACTCAGTGGGGCTTGTTACCAGCATAATTTGCAAGGACACCTTAAAAAAGATTGTCCAATGAGAAACAAGCTGCCCCCCTCATCCATGTCCACTGTGCCGAGGCAATCACTGTAAGGCACACTGCCCCAGAGGCAAAGGTTCTCTGGACCATAAGCCCCCAACCAGATGATCCAACAACAGGACTGAGGGTACCCAGGGCAAGTGCCAGCTCATGTCATCACCCTCACTGAGCCTCAGGTACACTTAACCATTGATGGCCAGGAAATTGACTTCCTCCTGGACACTAGTGAGGCCTTCTCAGTGTTAATCTCCTGTCCCAGACAACTGTCTTCAAGGTCCGTTACCATCCAAGGTATCCTGGGACAGCCTGCAACCAGGTATTTGTCCCACCTCCTCAGTTGTAATTGGAAGACTTTGCTACAGATAGTAATTATGCTTATCTAGTCCTACATGTCCATCCTGTAATATGGAAAGAAAGGGGGTTCCTAACCTCTGGGGGAACCCCCATTAAATACCACAAGGTACTCATGGAGTTATTGCATGCAGTGCAAAAATCCAAGGAGGTGGCAGTCTTACACTGCAGAAGCCATCAAGAAGCGGAAGGATAGAGGAGAACAGCAGCATAAGCAGCTGGCAGAGGCAGGGAAAGACCAGCAGAAAGGAAAGACAGAAAGAGGTAGAAAATCAGAGAGAGAGAGAGGAAGAAACAGAGAGACAAAGAGAAGGAGAGAGAGAGGGGAAGAGACAGAGAAAAATAAGGAGTCAAAGAGTGAGAGAGAGGAAGATACAGAGAGACAGAAAGTCAAAGAAGGAAAGAGAGGTGGAGACAAAGAGGAAGTCATAGAGAAAGAGAGAGACAGACAAAGAAGAAGTCAAGGAGAGAGAGAGAGATAGAAGTAATAAAGAAAAAACAGTATACCCTATTCATTTAAAAGCCAGGGTAAATTTAAAACATATAATTGATCATTGAAGGTCTTCTCTGTAATGCTATAACACTCCAATATCATCTTGTTGTCAGTGTAAACAATGGCATAGCCCGAAAGCACTGAGGCCACTGACAACCCATAGCCTTCCTATCAAAAATCCTTAACCCAGCAGGTTTCCAAATAGGGATCTAAATCTTAAATAATTACCATACAAAGTTCGGACCAGATCTAGGAGGAACTTTTCTCCCAGTTGATTAATGGAAAAAGACACAATGGATATTCAGAAAGTGATAAGGAAACTCTTGTAGAAGCAGAGTTAGGAAAATTGCCTAATAATTGGTCTGCTCAAATGTGCAAGTTGTTTGCACTCAGCCAAATCTTAAAATACTTACAGAATCAGGAAGGAGCCATCTATACCAATTCTAAATTAATATGGGCTGAATGAGATTTTATTAATAGCAAAGAAAAATTAAAATCCCAAACTTACAAGGTTTTCAACTAAAGTTTGCTAAAAGTTAACAGTGTAATATGTATTATCCTACTAGCACACACTCTCAAAGGATTTCTCAGACAGTTTGCAAGAAATAACAAAATCTATTCTTATTCTACAATCCCAATAGACTCTTTGGCAGCAGTGACTCCCCAAAACTGCTGAGGCCTAGACCTCCTCACTGCTGAGAAAGGAGGACTCTTCACTTTCTTAGGCGAAGAGTGTTGTCTTTAAACTAACAAGTCAGGGATAGTATGAGATGCCACCCAGCATTTACAGGAAAAGGCTTCTAAAAGCAGACAATGCCTTTCAAACTCTTATACCAACCTCTGGAGTCGGGCAACATGGCTTCTCCCCTTTCTAGGTCCTGTAGCAGCCATCTTGCTATTACTCACCTTCGGGCCATGTATTTTTAACCTCCTTGTGGAATTTGTTTCCTCTAGGATTGAGGCCATCAAGCTATAGATGGTCTTACAAATGGAACCCCAAATGAGCTCAACTAACAACTTCTACTGAGGACCCCTTGACCAACATGCTGGCCCTTTCACTGGCCTAAAGAGTTCCCCTCAGGTGGACACTACAGCTGCAGGGCCCCTTCTTCACCCCATCCAGCAGGAAGTAGCTAGAGCAGTCATTACCCAATTTCCAACAACAGTTGGGGTGTCCTGTTTAGAGGGGGGATTGACAGGTGAAACCAGCTGAGCTTCTGGGTCAGATGGGGACTTGGAGAACTTTTGTGTCTAACTAAAGGATTGTAAATGCACATACCAGTACTCTGTAAAAGTGCACTAATCAGCACACTGTGTCTAGCTAAAGGATTGTAAACACACCAATCAGCACTCTGTAAAATGGACCAATCAGCACTCTGTAAAATGGACCAATCAGCAGGATGTTGGCAGGGCCAAAAAAGGGAATAAATGCTGACCACCTGAGCTAGCAGCGGCAACCCACTTGGATCCTCTTCCACACTGTGGAAGTTTTGTTCTTTCGCTCTTTGCAATAAGTCTTGCTGCTGCTCACTCTTTGAGTCTGCACCACCTTTAAGAGCTGTAATGCTTGCTAAGAAGGTCCGTGGCTTCACTCCTGAAGTCAGCAAGACCATGAACCCACTGGAAGGAAGAAACTCTGGACACATCTGAACATCAGAAGGAAGAAACTCGGAACACACCATCTTTAAGAGCTGTATCATTCACCACGAAGGTCCACGGCTTCATTCTTGAAGTTAGCGAGACCAAGAACCCACTGGAAGGAACAAATTCTGGACATACAAGTTCCTAGGCCTCATCCAAAACATTAAATGAGAGTCTTTGAGGAAGAGTAAGACACACATTTACAAGCTAGCTTGTGGGGAAAAGAAAGAGAAATCAGACTGTTACTGTGTCTATATAGAAAGAAGTAGACATAAGAGATTCCATTTTGTTCTGTATTTGAGATGCTGTTAATCTGTGACCCTACCCTAAACCCTGTCCTTGCAAGAGACATGTGCTGTGGTGACTCAAGATTTAATGGATTTTAGGCTGTGAAGGGTGTGCTTTGTTAAACAAGTGCCTTAAGGCAGCTTGCTGGTTAAAAGTCATCACCATTCTCTTAATCTCAAGTACCCAGGGACACATACACTGCGGAAGGTCGCAGGGACCTCTGCCTAGGAAAGCTAGGTATTGTCCAAGGTTTCTCCCCATGTGATAGTCTGAAATATGGCCTCATGGAAAGGGAAAGACCTAATCATCCCCCAGCTTGACACCCGTGAAGGGTCTGTGCTGAGGAGGACTAGTATAAGAGGAAAGAAGGCCTCTTGGCAGTTGAGATAGAGAAAAGCATTTGTCTCCTGCCCGTCCCTGGGCAATGGAACATCTCGGTGTAAAACCCGATTGTCTGTTCTATTTACTGAGATAGGAGAAAACCGCCTTGCGGCTGAAGGCCGGACTTGCTAACGGCAATGCTGCTCCTTATGCACTAAAAAGGTTTATGGAGATGTTTGCATATGCATATCAAGGCACAGCACTTTTCCTTAAACTTATTCATGTCATAGAGATCTTTATTCATATATGTTACTGCTGATCTTCTCCCTACTATGATCCTATTATCCTGTCACTTCCCTTTTTCTAAGATGGTAAAGATAATGATCAATAAATACTGAGGGAACTCAGAGACCGGTACCCGCTTGGGTCCTCTGTATGCTGAGCGCCGGTCCCCTGGGCTCACTTTTTCTTTCTCTATACTTTGTCTCTGTGTCTAATTTCTTTTCTCAAGTCTCTCATTCCACCTAACGAGAAACACCCACAGGTGTGGAGGGGCAGGCCACCCCTTCACTAGTTATGTGAGTTATGATTCAGGTGAAACACCAATTGATTGTATCCAAAGCATATAAGTCTTCTATCACTCTGTTGAACAAAATAAATGAAATCTCTAAAATACTTCTTTGGGAACCAACACAAAGATACTCCACTGTACTAAGTTTGTTTTCTGGAAAACAAACTGTCAGGTAAATTTGCATGTATGATGTCTATAAGGGAATTAATTTATAAAGGAATAAAGGAAGTAGGATTGGGGAGAGACAGAGGAGTTGAAAAGAAGTACAATCTGGGCAGAGACAACAAGCCCACAGAATATCTTAAAGGGAATGGCTTCCAGAGTTCTCCTGCATTGAGGCTAGATGACTGGGCCTTGATATAACTCTCTCCAGCCCCATTGACCAGACATTTGATGCTAGTGCTTCCAGGGACAGGTGGTAAGTTTGTGTGAAATGGTTATCTTTAAATGAAGGGCAATTCCTCAAGAAAGACTCAAGTAATTTCCATCAGCCAGTAACATTCCTAGCATGTGAGAATGAAGGTAACTGAGAGGGGAGAATTGATTGCCTCAATGGTTATACATGTAACACTTCATAGCACCCATCACATCTATAAGAGCTGATATATTTTTTCTGGGAATTTCTTTATGGTCTTTTCTCATTTTTCTTTATACGTCCCTTACAAATCAACAAAGAAACACTGCAATGGTGGTTATAATGATTACATTGTGGTTGCTGGCTGTTTTTTTAGTGTTTAAATTAAATAATATTACCCTTAGGAATAAAATGTAAAACCATTTTTTAAAATTCCCATCAAAATCAACATAACATACTACTTGTGTTTGTAACAGAAATATATTTAACTGCATAGATGATAATGAATAGCAGTCTGGATTTTCAAATACATCCTTAGTGGTTTATTTCAAGATGGTATTTACTTGTCTAGATATATGAACCCTAATTTCCACCCATTCACTTCCTAGAAATGTGTTTTAGGTGATGCTATTTAGATGGTAAAATCAGGTCAATAACTCCTACTGAGTCCTTAGATATTATGAGTTGTTGTATGTACAGGAAAAATGTGGTATAGGTAAAACGTATGAGACACACTTTGTTGTTTTAGAATAGATTCTAAGTTCCAGCTGTGTCTGAATGTTTGTGTTTCCCCAAAATACATATGTTGAAATCCTAACCCTCAAGATGGTGGTATTAGAAGGTTGGGAACTGATTAGGTCATGAAGGGTGTTAACAATAGTCTCCTTAATAAATGAAAGGTGTAAGACAGACCCGTCGCACATTTCACTATATGAGGACACCACTAACTGTGAGCTGAAAGCAGGACCTCATCAGACATCGAATCTACTGGTACCTTTATCTTAGAATGCCAACCTCCAGAACTGTCAGAAATAAATTTTTAGTTTTGATAAATCCCTAGTTTGTGGTATTTTTTATGGCAGTCAATCAGACTAAAACAAATGTTTACTCGGTTGTGATCAGATAGTTTATATATTTTACCTAACACATAGTAGGTACTCTAGTAGGTCACTCCTCCTTTGACCTCAGGCCTTTCCATTTGAGAAATTTTACAACTTTATTTCCAAATGCATTCAGTCTACTTTTCAAAGTGAAAATACAAAGGCCTCTTATCATGATGTGATTATTATGCTTTACAAGCCTGTATCAAAGTGTCTCATGTACCCCATAAATACGTACACATGCACACATATTAAAAATTTAAAAAGTGAATGTTATATACCTCCCCACTTCGTTTACAAAACTTAGTTCAATTCCATCTGGATAATAAGAAAAATAGGAAACTTTATTGAATAATGAGTCACTTCCATGTGCAATTTCCACTGTTAGTATAAGTCTTCAGAAGGGACTGGCTTTAAGAATTGGTACAGTTTTTGACTGAGAGGAACTTTCACCACCTAGCAGATGGGGCAATAGATTACAAGGCCAATTATCACTCAGTGAATTGCTGACAAGGTTAAATTACTGCTGTCACTCTATTCTTAATCTCTGTATGCATTTTTTTAAAAGAAAACTGCATATATAATTCTATGAACCAAAAATATCGCAAAAAAATGAGTTTATATATCCCGAGACGGTTCCTCAATTATCACAATTAACATTGTTTCAAATGGAAACAATTCCATATTCCATATATATATATGTGTGTATATATATATGCACACACACGTTTCTCTGAAGATGTTAATATGTGGAAATGTATTGCTATAAAATAGTGACAATAATTAGAACTCAAAATCTAGAGTAATGCGGCTGAAAGTCATATCATGCATGTATTATAAGTAAGATACTCTGCAATGTATACAAGATAATGTAATTTTTAGGGACCAAATGTGTGTTATCAATCAGGTGTATGCTCTGTAAACACTGTGTGGTATAAAATTGCTTCTCAACACAGGAAATATTTATAACCTAAGTATACAATCCAAGAAGTCCTTAATTTCTGACATTTCATACCAAAGCAACCAGACTGACAAATAAGCATTCTGAGTAAAAGCACGGTTTTAAGTAACTTTGAACCCAATGCATGCATGCAAGGCTGATAAGTGCAAACCCTTTTATATAACCCTCAAATCATATTAAAGAGATGCTTCTTGACAGAGATATACTTAAACCATTCTACATTTCTCCTTTTGTTCTCCTGTGTGACAGTGTCACCTTAAAAGTAATTATTTTAAAAAACAAGTGCTGCTTCATGTCATATGTCTTCAGATAAATTTTCTGCCCATGTTTTAGTGATTAGGAATTTAGAGTTTTTTGAATGTTTATTACAACTCTTTGACTTACCAGTATAAATATTTATCATACCAATAATATTTATTCTTTGATTATCTTGACATGGCAAGGTTTTTTCAATTTTATTAAAATGAGCCAGCTGTCTTGTATAGTATTTACTCACCTATATCATTACTTTCCCTTAAATCATTAACATTGGCACAAGCCAGCTGCAAGTTTCAAGAAAATCACACTGAAAACAGAGCTACTATAAATTGTATTCGCCTCTATATACCAACAAAAACAAATTAAACTTTCTTATTAATCTCTATGACTTTGTTGTTGTTTAAAGCAAATCTACATTAGGAAGGGTTGTCAGGAAATTTGGGAAGTTATATTGTTTCCTGAAACCTGGTATTGATTGATGAGAGTGTACCAATCAATGCAAGGCCTGATAAAAGAGTTTTACACAAAATGAATAGCAAAAACTTGGGCATGAGAACAAACTTAGAAGATCCAATGGATAGGAAAAAAGTCCTGGCAGCAGATCAGCAGATAGGCAGGAAATGAATCATGTGTACTTTGAGAATTTTATTCTTACCACAATTGGAAATCACTGGAATATTTTAAGCAAGAGAGTAACTTGATTTGATTTGTGCTTTCAAAAAATTACCCTGATTGCTGTGTGAAAAATAAGCAATAGGGAGCAAAAGTAGAAACAGGGACAGGAGATGTCAGTGGCTTATATATAAGATTTCTTCTAAACGTCTTGAAAGCATCATGAACTAATATCACTTGGGAAGTAGGTAAATCCATTGCTGTGTCCATAGTCTATTTATTTCCCTTTTTTTCGTACATATTTGCAGAAGATGTTAGTGAACGAAGTGAAATTCAAGGAAATCACTATTAGGCTACCTACAAATCAAGTTGGTTTAGAGCTATTATAGTTGAGTAGTAATATTCTTTCAGAAAAAAATATTAATCATAAAGCCCATTACATACAATATGGCTTCATAAAGGAAAGCTGCAAAACTGCTTGTGAACAATCCCACAGCTATATTTATAACTTTTTAAAGTGTTACATACATAATTTCTTTTCTGGTGACCTCACTGAATTCAAAACCATCTTTTAGCCACACATCAGCCCCAACAGTTAAAACTACTAAAATGCATTAGCATGTCCTTCATTTTTTGTTTTAATCAAAAAGAACTGAAATAAGGAATATGTAACATACATTTAGTTTTGCTAACAAAAGAACACATCAGAGAGAAATATATCTCCTTAGAGAGGAATATATTTTATCTAGGTATTTTTTTAAACAGTGAAGCACTTTAAAAAAAATACTACTGTGCACAGAATCCCGAAATATAAAACAGGCAAATAAATTAAGGTACATTTATACAAAGTCATTCTATGCAGCTATTATAAAAAGTAAAATACATATGCATTGATAGGGAAGTTTTAATTTATTCCATATAAGTACATATTAATTGAGCATTTTATATTTGAGGCATCATCCTAACAGTTTGTGATAAGATAGCAAATGATATAGGGAAAGTCTCTGTTTTCAGATGCTTTCATATTTTGAAGGAAGTAGACAAATATTAATTAAATGAATATGCAGGAAATTTCCACATAGTAAACTAATCTCAAGAAAACAAAGTCAAGTATCATCTAATTCTTGAGGCAACCTATTACAGACTGTGTTATTAGGGAAGCCTTTTTTAAGGAGGTAACATTTGAGCTGAAATCTAAATAACTAAAGGAGCCAGCCACAGGAAAATATCACAAGAGAATATTCTGGGAAAAAAAAAAATGGCACACAAAGACATTTCCCCTCAGCCAAATAATATGGAATGATAAAGGACAAAAAGAAGACCAGGAAGCAGAAGGAAGAGAGGTAGTGGAAGCAGATGGGATGAGGCAAGTGAGATTAGACTGTGTAGGACCTTACAGGTCACGGTAAAAGAAGACACTTAGATATGACTACTTAGTAAGAAGCTATCATAGCACTGAAGCATGGAAGAGATGTGATCTAATGTCTATTTTTCAATACCATTCTGACCAGATTTCAGGCAAACCTGGTAGACAACCATAGTAAGACTCCAGGAAAAAAAAAAAAAATGTTTGATGGTTTGATTATATATTTGCTTTAAATATTTGACTTTTCAGCTGCCTAGCATCCATTTCCCTTTAACAATATCTCTGTGTTTAAATGAATTACCTTTTCTATTAGGCACACATTCATCAGGGGCCCTGTATTGGTTGGTATCTTCCAGAGAAACAGAACCAATAAAATGTGTGTGTATATATGTATACGTGTGTGTTTCTGAGAGAGAGAGAAAGAGAGATGATTTAAGAAACTGGCTCATGTGATTGTAGTGTCGGGCAAGTTCAAAATCTGTAGGATAGGCCAGCAGGCTGGAGACATAGGGAAGAATTGTCATAGTTTGTATCCAAAAATAGTTTGCCAGAATCCTCAGATTTTTCAGGGAGGTCAGTCTTTTTACTTAAAGCCTTCAACTGACTGGATGCAGCCAACCGATATCATAGATCCAAAGTCTAGTGATTTAATGTTAACATCACCTAAAAGCATACCTTCACATCACTATCTAGATATATTTGACAAATATCTGGCTACCATGTCTTAGCCAAGTTAATGCATAAAATTAACTATCCCAGGCTCCATTCCCTGTGGTCAAAGGGCAAGCATGTGATTCAAGCTAGGTCAATCAGTTGCTCTCTCTCTCTCAAATTTGCATTGGGTTAGAAAGACAAAGAATTACATCCTGTTTCTGTATAGTCATGCCAAATCACATGATCCATCTCCAACCCCTAAAACATACAGGTATGGCTTTTGTTCTCAACCTTCAGCTCTTAATTCCTTAAAAAAGTTACCAGTAGATTCTGTGAGGCCGCAGTGAATCTTCTAACACTTTACATTTATGTAGGCCAGAGTCATTTGGCCTGTTTGAAATTAAATATATATATAAAATTGTTTCAGTCAGGCTCCAGGTATTTGGAAAGACATTCATCAAATTAATAATGGTTATCCTGGGGACTGGGCTTTGAGGATTGAGGATTTCTGATTTTCATTATATGTCTAATCTTTTAAAATGTTTCTGTATACTTTATAATTAGCAGCCAATTATTTTATAATTAAAGTAAATCCTGAAAAACCTTCTACCTTAGTGTGTGGAAAAACAGCAGAATTGCCGATTTTATAGGGCAAAGAAGTCCTATCTTTACCTACAGTGCAAACCGTGAACCACCGGAGCCCAACAGGAGGCTCTGTGGGACAATTTTGAAAACATTACTATAATCTATTGTTTCTATATTTATTTTAAAAAAAAGAAGCAAAGGGAGCAAGATAATTGCTGACATTTAAAATTTGATTCATTGATATATTTTGGCTTGCAGTATCACCTTGTGGCATTTGACATCTGCTGCTCCCTCTCCCCAAAGTCATAATACACTGCATAATTAATTCAGCACAAGTAGTGACAATGCCAACTCTGTTTATTTAAAAAGATACCTCGACTGTTCTTTTGAATAAATAGATTGCATTCTTTTAAAGATCCAAAATAATACTGAATTAATTAGAAATAGTGCAATAAGAATAAATTAGGTACTATCTACATACAACTCAGTTTTAAAGCTAGAATTTCAATTAAAGATAAGTTAGAGTTTTAATAACTAATTTGAATTAGCTACTTCTTCCCATGTGTCTCTGAGTAAACACCAAGCCAGACAAAATTTCTATTGCCAATAATAATAGTAACAATAGCAAATATTGTTAAACTCTTATTATTTGCTGGTAACTAGTTAAGCACGCTTCATAAATCTTCTTTTATAGTACTCATGAAAACCACATATCTGAGCTACTATTACCTTCATTTTGTACATGACAAGTTCAAACTGAGTTTTAGAGATATTAAGCAACATTTCCAACATCACACAGGATTTAAATTCAGACTCTGAGTGCTTACAAACTATCTTACATTGTGATGGTAAACATCTTTGCAAATTTTCCCTCATAATTGAGTAAGCCATCACAGAGTTTCAGAATAAATGTGTAAGAAAACTTATAAACATCAGGTACAAGCTTAAGGACTTGACGTCTTTCATGTGTGTTTCGTAGAAAAAAATAGCTCAAAGGTTAAAGTAATACTTTGAACAAACTCCTTAACAAGAAGTGTTAGACTTCAAACTTGTTATTCAGCAGAATAGTGACTTTCTTCATTCAACTAAACTAACAAACTCAGTTCCTCCTTTCGATTGGTTCTTTTTTGCCCACTTAATAGTTATTTCATATCTATTGCTTCTTATTTATTTATTCCACTAAAAACTTCAATGTCTTCACATTATCTGTAATTGGTGCTATGGTATATTACAGTTGAATATAGTTGAACCTGTTCAAATACATTTTGACCAATGATGAAAAGAACCAAAGATTCCTTTGCTTTCCTATAACTTCACACATGACTTTTTAAAAATTTTACTTTCATTTCTGGGATACATGTGCAGAACGTGCCGATTTGTAACATAGGTATACATGTGCCATGGTAGTTTGCTGCACCCATCAACCCATCATCTACATTAGGTATTTCTCCTAATGCTATCCCTCCGCTATTCCCCGACCCCCAGACAGGCCCCCATGTCACACACCACTTTTAGAATCACAATACAAGTTCACATTCAGGACAATACTTGCTGAAGTTTAGTTTGTGTTTGTGTTCGATTGTTGATGGGAAGAAAAAAATGGCAGAGACATCATATGTTGACTCTGGATGTATTATTTATCACTTGTCTCTTCGAAATATTTTGACAAACAATCTTCGCATTAAAAGGTTGTGGGCAGTTTGGGAGTTACCAGTTGTTTCCCTCTTCATTCATCACTTTGCTGACCCCAAAAGATATCCACAGAAAAAATTTTGAAAGTGATTGGCCAAGGGATTCAGTGAGGATATACTTTAATATTTAGAACACTATTAAAAAGAAAAGGAGACATTATTAACAATATGCTGGGACAAGAATTATAATATGGGACTTTCTATAGCAAATGGGATATTTGATTACTTGATCTAGACTGTATAAAATAAATAAGATATTTGGATAATGTACAATTACAATAAGTAATTATACACACAAACATATATGTGTGTGTGTATATATATATACACACACATGAATATGTGTATATATAAACACATGTGTGTGTGTATATATATAAACACATGTGTATATTTGTGTGTGTATATACACACACACACACACACACGCTTCACATATGCACCTTTACAGCAAATATACTTTAATTGAGACTGAGAGGGCAAGAGCCATGATTACTCAGATTTGTATTCAATGATTTATTACATAATAAACATTTTTTGAAAATTTGGTGAGTTAATTCATTTCAAAATATGCAAAAAGTATCGGGCTGGGCACGGTGGCTCAGGCCTATGATCCCAGCACTTTGGGAGGCCCAAGCGGGTAGATCACCTGAGGTCAGGAGTTTGAGACCAGCCTGACCAACATGGTGAAACCCCGTCTTAACTGAAAAAATACAAAAATTAGCCTGGTGTGGGTGGCACATGCTGGTAGTCTCAGCTACTTGGGAGGCTGAGACAGGAGAATCGCTTGAAAACGGGAGGTGTAGGTTGCAGTGAGCCAAGATCGTGCCACTGCACTCCAAACTTGGTGACAAAGCGAGATTCCATCTCAAAAAAAAGAAGAAAAAAAAAAATACTGTATATCTACTATGTGAAGCCAATGGGTTTCAAGTTAGGATATAATGACAAGAGAAGTTTAAAGAACTCATAGTGTAGTGAAAGAAAAACATTCATAGTAAATGAACACATTGTAATGAAGAGTTTAATATTTATAGTAGGAATAAATGGGGTCACAAAGAGAAACTATTAGTTTTGAGGGTCTATCATTTTAGGTTAACTGATGTGAAACTTGAATAACAAATATGTGCTTAACATATGAAACAGAGAGAAAGTAGGGTAATTCTCAGAGAAGTTCAGGGTCATATGTGATGTTCTGTGTGCCTAAACAAGTTGTACTATGTGTGTTAGAAGAGATGGGACTGGAAAGTGGTCAGACATAAAGTTACTTTGAATGATATGATAAAAGCCGTGGAATTCATTTGGTGTATGATGAAAAACACTGAACCTTTTTAAACATCAAAAAATCAGATCAGAATTGTATCAAAAACAAAAACAAAAACAACTTTGGCTTTATTGTGATGGTGGTTAGAGGAGTGAGACACTGGAGGCTGGATATCAAGTTTAGAGAATGTCTTTAAATAAATGTTTTGACAGTGTAAATAGACAGGTGTCAAACAGATTTGAGTAACAGTGTATAGGTAATGTAGAAAATGTCTTTGGAGATTGATTGAGTTTGGAATGGAGGTCACTGAAGTCTAGGTTCAAATCAATAATGACCCCAGGAGTAACAATACGTAGCAAGTACGGATGCATTAGAATTGAATAGAAAGAATAATGAGGCATCTGCTGGAAACACAGTTAAAAATATCCAGAAAAAGATGAGAAATGCAAACTTGGAACTCAAGACAGATTTCAAGTTAGAAGACTTATCTACAACAAATACATAATCCCTATTTGAGGAAAAATAGAACTCTATAGAGGTTTGCTCAACTCAATTGTAATAAAAACAATAATGAAGAAAAAGAAAAGAATTACAAAAGAGAGAAGCCTTGTAAATCTTTAAAATTTAATCATAATTTTAAAATAAATTTCAAAATAAATAAAAGCCATCAAAGATATAAGAGGCGAAATCCAAGGCCACCGAGGGAATGAGGAAAATCAGTACTTCCATTAAAAAAACAAGAGAAGAGAGAGTTCTCAGACTATAAGACATTTAACGTGAGGCTAGGCCAAGAAGAAATGATAAGTGTTGTAGATGACAGAAAATCACCATTACTTTTCTGATAACTGAGAAAGCTTCCCTGGAGGGAAAGAGTACCACAGATAAACAAGAGAAGTTGTTTTTGACATGAAAGCAAGTTGTTTTATGACAAAGATTGCAGTTGAGGTGTTTGTCACTAGAAAGTATTGGGATCCAATCCAAGAGTTTTAAATAGGGGGAGAGAAAAAGATGACTATGTTTAGTGAGCCACTGATGTTGAAATACTGATAACCACATGGCGCAATAATTAAAGGAAGGTGTACACAGTAAATACATACATACTATGTCAATAAATCATTCATTTTTCTGTCCAGGGATATATTACACTGAAAAAGAGAAAAAGCAGCCAACCAGTCAAGCCAACACATAAATGTATGCTACTGTTCAGCTGAAAAAATGCACAAGGATTTATCATGGTTTTATCTGTGCTTCATTAGAAAATAAAGCCAAGGATTTTATACTCCAAATTCTACAGACCTTTTTCATAAAACCAGAAAACCTAAACTTTACAAACATAGTAACTTTAAGAAAGTCAGCAATTAGGAATAAATATACATAATAATATATTTGGGCAATAATTTATTTCATCCTACTTGCTCAGCATCCTCAACATAGTTTGGCATATATTAGGGTCCTATAGAAATGTAGCAAATTAATAATAAATTAGAAGAGTACTATGAATTGCTTTATACCTTTGTAACATCAGATGTATTTATGTGTTCAATATAATATTAATCTTAGTGTTTGTGAAAACATTAATTTGCCAAAGAGAGTTGTTTATATTGGAAAACCATGTAATCTACATTTATAAAATCAGTGTATTTCTAAACAAGTGACTTTAAATTTTAATATAAAGCAGATTTTTATTTTTATTATATCATAGTTCATGAGATAAATTTATTAATAGACTATATTTTAAAAAGATTTTCTGAACTGACAAATCCTGCATGTACTATAATGAGGTTAAGAATGGTTTCTCAAGCCAAGAATACCACCAAAGTAAGGAAAATTTCCCATCAACATAGGTGAACAGGTGGTAAGTCTTTTAAAATTTGAAGAATTCCTTTAAGAAAGGATCAGTAAGTATACAATTAGAGTCAATATGTCCTGTTTAGCTGACATTAATGGTTAGTTATCTCACTCTGGAGAGCAAGATCTTATTGAAATTTCATGAAATTTTAGCATAATATATAAAGGAAAATAGAAAAAGAGAAAATCAAAAAGAATAAAAGTACAGACATAAACACAGTAATTTGAATGTGAAGCTCAAATACTAACTCTGGTTTTTATACCTAGTGTTCCAGAATGAATTCAAAATAACAATGTACATAAAAACCTGATGCCAGTACTAAGGGTGATTTTATTTGTGAAAGATTGCCACAATAATATTTTCTTTTCCATATGTTCTTCTTATAATGTGACTTGGACACTCCTCATATAGGGAGGTGGAGTATGTTTCTACCCCTTGAAACTGGCAGAAATTTGACCACAGCAGATCTGACACTGCAAATTCTAATTTATGAAAATTTCTGCCTAATTCTCTTGGGAAGCTTGTTATGACAACCCACTGTCTTGCTGTGAGGAAGCTCCAACAGCCTATAAGAGGCTTAACTGAGGTGAAAATGAAGCCTTAGTCTACAGCCCTGGATGAGCACCGGCCAACAGCCAAAATCAGCTTGGTAGCCATCTAAGTTAATCATCATGAAAGTGGCACCCAGCCCTCAGTTAAAGTGCCACAGCTGATGCTGCATGGAGCAAAGATAAGGTGTTTTCTCAAGTCTTGCTAAAATTGCAGCTTAGTGAGCAAATTAAATGATTGCAGTTTGAAACCACTAAGTTTTGGTGGCCTGTTATACAGTAACTGATAATCTGACCAAGTGCCTAGGTTTACAAGTAAATATATCTATATTTTTGTACATGAAATTAAAAAATAAATATTTGCCATAATTACTTAAATGTGTAAAACTTAAATTCTCATTTTTTCAAAGTATGTTAAGGAATGGCTCAATTGGTTAAAAATGATAAAAGGATCAATATTGAACATTCTGGAATTTCTTCCATAATATTTAATTCAAAAAGCATGGTTTTGAAAGAAAATACAAGAATAATTGTTCACAGAACTATTTATTGATCTTCAAACACCTCCTTTTTTACCAGCAAGAATCCAACATCCTCCGGATCCCTCGTGCTCTTTGCCCAAATATGACTTTACAAAGGATTCAGAGCATAACAAATTTCTTGACTTAATTTCTTCACCATTAGTTCATTGCTCTCCTTATGTTAGGATATGTAATATTTAATATTGGATTGGGTTTGTCATCCGAAGACTGGGTAAGTTTTATCCTTGGACTAGTTCTCCTTTGAGTACTGATACTCAAAATATGAATATTATAGTACAACAAGGGAGAGAGTGAGGCATTCTGATCAAAAATTTGCCCATACTCTCTGAAAATACCTTTGGATATAAATATTTTTCAACAACTACATCCACCTACAGAGTGAATCTCCAACTTAACCCAGGCTGACAGAGCCAGAAAAAAAAAAAAAAAAAAAAAAAAAAAAAAAAAAAAAAAAAAAACCTATCAATTTTTGTGTGTAGAGCCAGGACTCAAATGTATCTTAATTTTATTTACTCTTACTAAATTATATCTATATCTATATACTTAAACTGTCTACCAAAAATGTTTTTGTGTATATTCAATATATTCAACCAGTTAATATTTGTGCAGAGCTTAGCATAGTTCATTACAAACAGAACATTCTATACAAACTCTAGACATTATGATCACTTATGTTATTACCCCAAATTGAAAGTATAGTCTGGTGTCTAGCATTAAACTGCATAGGAATGAGAGAGATGTTCAGTCTGTAATCTGGAGAGGAAAGGAAGCTCAATGATCCTTAATAAAATTAAGTTCATACACTCTGCTTTTCAAGCAGCAGCTTTTATCTTCCTTTACTTTCCTCAGTGAACTAACTACTAGTAAACAGTCATCAGACTGACTCATTGAATTGGATTATTGTGGTCTCAATATATACCTTCTCTTGGGGTCCCACTGTACACTAGTTAAATATATTAACTCAGAAACATAAATTAATACTAAAAATATATTTTTATTTTTCCTTTTTTATATTTAAAGGGATTTTAATTGAAAGTGCACACACACACACGCAATCCAGAGTGTCGTATTTGTATGGGGATGACTGAAAAAGATTATTATCAAGTATTAAATATCTGTTTCAGCATATTATTATTTTTACACTATTGTCTTTCCAAATAGAAATATTTGAATGAAAAAATGCACATTTTAATACCAGCCCAATATACTTGAACCTTACACATGTTTAAATTCCATGTGCAAAAAATGATTAGTCATAGAGCAAGCCCACCCTCTTGTAGAAATTTTTTAAAATGTTAATGCCAGCCTAATATACTTTAACCTTACATGTTTAAATTTCATGCACAAACAATGATTAGTCATGGAGCAAACTCACCCTCTTGTAGATATTTTAAAAGATAAATAAAAATGAAACTTTTTTTAAAAAAGAGTTATATTTTAGGTTCAGGGGTCCATACGCAGGTTTGTTACACAGGTGAACTCATATCATGTTGTATAGATAAGTTTGTCACCCAGTGAGTAAGCCCAGTACCCAATAGTCATCTTTTCTGCTCCTCTGTCTCCTCTCACCCTCCAACCTCAGATAGACCTCAGTGTCTGTTGTTCCCTTCCTTCTGTTCATGAGTTCTCATCATCCAGCTCCCACTTACATGTGAGAATATGTGGTATTTGGTTTTCTGTTCCTGTGTTAGTTTGCTAAGGAAATTCACCTCCCACTCCATCTATGTTCCTGCAAAGACATGACCTCATTATTTTTATAGCCGTATAATATTCCATGTGGTATATGTACATCATTTTCTTTATCCAATTTGTCATTCATGGACATTTAGATTGACTCCGTGTCTTTGCTATTGTGAATAGTGCTGCAATGAACATTCATGTGCATGTGTCTTTATGGCAGAATGATTTATATTCCTCTGGGTATATTCCCAGTAATAGGACTGCTGGGTCAAATGAGAGTTCTCCTTTTAGCTCTTTGAGACATTGCCACACTGCTTTCCACGTGGCTGAACTAATTTACACTCCCACCAACAGTGTGTAACTGTTCCCTTTTCTCTGCAACCTTGCCAGCATCTGTTATTTTTTGACTTTTTAATAATAGTCATTTTGACTGACTGTGTGATGGTTTCTCAGTGTGGTTTTGATTTGCATTTCTCTAATGATTAGTGACGTTTAACTGTTTTTCATTGTTTTATTGGCCACATGTATGTATTCTTTTGAAAAGTGTTCATGTCCAAAAAAACCACTTTTTAATGTTTTTATTTAATTATTATAAATTTAACTTCTTCATAGATGCTGGATATTAGACCTCTGTCAGATGCATAGTTTGCAAATATTTTCTCCCATTCTGTAGGTGGTCTGTTCACTCTGTTGATAGTTTATTTAGCTGTGCAGAAGCTCTTAAGTTTACTTAGATCCCATTTGTCAATTTTTGCTTTTGTTGCAATTGCTTTTGCTGTCTGTTACAAAATCTTTGCCTGTGCCATTGTCCTGAATGGTATTGCCTAGGTGGTCCTCCAGGGTTTTTTCTAGTTTGGAGTTTTACATTTAAGTCTTTAATCCATCCTGAGTTGCTTTTTGTGTATGGTGTAACGAGGGGGTCCAGCTTCAATCTTCATATGGCTAGCTAGATCTCCCAGTGCCATTTACTGAATAGGAAGTCTTTTTCCCATTGCTTTTGTCAGCTTTGTTGCAGGGCAGACGGCAGTAGGCGTGCAGCCTTATACAAATTGTATTTGTCATCATTACTTTTACCAGTTCTTTCAAAGAAAATTTTTATGTTCACCATCGTTAATAGTTGGTGGGTTTTTTTTGTTTGTTTGTTTGTTTTTTGTTTTTTTTTTTTTTTTTTTTTTGCTGGGATTCGACAAAATAACATAATGGCATATAACTTTAGGGAATCTACATCTATTTTGTCTAGTCAAGTTCTGATTAGCTTTTTTGTCTGCAAAAGTACTTCATTTGGCTGAAAACATATTTTTTATCCAATGCACATAAGATTTATTTTTTTTTCTCTCCAGCTTTTTTTTTTTATTATTATTATTCATGCAAGTTAACTGGACCAGTGAACTGTGAGAAAAACCAATAGATGTATTAATATTATGACATTGGATAAGCACTCTTTGGCTTTACATTTAGAAGGCATTCCTGTTCTATTCCTCAAAATCTCAAATAGAGGACCTTCAGAACTGCAGTTCTCAGGTGCTTTGAGGAAAAAAAGTCAAATAGCTTCCAACAAATTCTAACACTTTGAGCCATTTTGGGAACCCAGAGAGCTGATTGCTTTCCAGGGAAACAGCAAAAATATTAGTTAGATGGTTAAATCCTAGACCACTGAATTTTTTAAAACAGAATACGTGTATACACACACACACACACATACACACACACAAATACACCTTTTAGGGGAGAAATTGATATTTTTGCCCCAACAGGATATCCATTTGCCTTAAAATTCTTATTCTTAGGTATGTACATCAATCATCTAGGGAGGTCCAAGGTGTGAAATCCAAACCGACAGAAGTTTATAGCTCCATTAGCATTTATCAAAAATATAGGATTAAGCGTAGAAAATATGTATTCATGCTTCACCTTTCTGTATCTTTACTTTAAGAGGTAAGTATTTGTATTCAGTATTTGTTAGCTCCTACCTTCAAACAGCCAAACATAATCTCCAATAACATTTCAGAATTCTACTGGGCCAAATGTGTATCCTATTGACCTGTGTGTCCTGTGACTTAGTACTGCATGTTTAAACACGAATTTAAGAAAATGCTGCAGTGGTTATTTGGAGTTTTTCAGAATGGCTAGTGAACTCCTTGGTGATTTATTGGTAAAAAATAAAAATAAAATAACCATGTTGGACTGTTGTTTCATAACCTACTTTCTACCTTGTAAATTATATAATTACTCTTTGTGTTAAAAATGTATGCATACTCCCTGAAAATAGTTTTGGACATAAATATTTTTAAATGTGCATATTGAGTTTTGCTATTATAAATTATACGTCTGCAAAATACTTGAACATGATCCCACTGGGTTTTAAAACATGCAAATGAAGGGAGAAAGATAAGAGCATATTTACCGGAGTTCTCAACTCAGGTATGGCAGCTTGATAAGTGAGTGGACGGCAATCACGAGTGTTTGGCACAAGGATACAAGGAAGAAACATTGGACCTAAGTCATCTCCATCCAGAACATCCACTGTGAGAGTGGTGGTGGTGGTTCGCCTCTCGTTCAGATTTTGGGCACGGTCCTGTTAGAGAGAAAAACAAACAACAGGTAGTTTATAGAAATTAGGCACAATGGCCAGGAGCAGTGGCCCACACCTGTAATCCCAGCACATTGGGAGGCCAAGGTGAGTGGATCACTTGAGGTCAGGAGTTTGATACCAGCCTGGCCAACATGGTGAAACCCCGTTTCTACTAAAAATACAAAAATCTGGGTGTGGTGGTGGGTGCCTCGAGTCCCAGCTATTCGAGAAGCTGAGGCAGGAGAATAGTTTGAACTTGGGCAGCAGAGGTTACAGTGAGCCAAGATCACGCCACTGCACTCCAGCCTGGGCGACAGAGTGAGACTCAGTCTCAAAAAACAACAACAAAAAAGAAATTAGGCATAATGTAGACTTAGTTTTCATTAAAAAAAGATTGATAAATTAACTTGCTTAAACCAACAGTTTTAAGTGGTGAAGCTAGGATGTAAACTGAGATCCAATTGTCTTCAAAGCGACTTTGTTGAAAGTATGTTACAGTAGTTAAGCTTTTATATGTTAGGCCTTTACCTAACAGTTCACATTACTAGACAGTCTAACCATAAAGGTCACTGTCATCTTATTAGAGCATTTACTTTAGAAACCTTGTAATTGTAAATTCTTTCTCTGTGCCTCTGAGATGTGAATCTTTTATAAGCTTCTTGCCAGTTCTAAAGACCCATGTTTTTCACGACCTGGGGGCCATCTCTTTGAAATGTAATAGTCAAGGAAGAAGCCCCTATTTCCCAGTTTCTGTGGGCGCGTAGGAGCTTGACTTCCTTTGGAGACTTGTTCCAATTTCTAAAACTACTTTTTGTCATGAAAATTCAAGGAAGTTTATTTTCCTTTGGGAATGTCACTTAGTAAACACACCTGATCTGTGAATCCCCCTACACCCAAGTCCACTGGAGCATTTAACTTCTCTCTAGCCATTCTTTCTATTAGAATTCAGTTCAGATCTAGTCTGTATTCTAGTCTTCTCTATTGCAATAGCTGTGAATACAGTCTTCCTTACCATTTAACTTTGTCTAGTGCAATGTTGCATTGTTACTAATTAAAATCCAAAATGTCTTCAGATTTCCCTAGTTTTTACTTAATGTCAGTTTTCTGTTTCAGGATCCCAATCAGGATACCAGTCTACATTCAGTCATAATGGTTACTTAAGCTCATTTTGGCTGTGACAAGTTCTCTGACTTTTGTTTTTGATGATGTTAACAATTTTGAGTACTAGATATTTTGCAGAATGTCCCTTAATGGGTGTTTATCTGGTGTTTTCCTCAAGATTCAACTGGACTTACATGATTTATGTAGGAAAACCACAAGTCAAGTGCTATTTTTGACACATTTATCAATAGTATATTATTAATATGACTTATCACTGTTGTTAACTTGAACCTGGCTGAGGCCGTATCTAGTCAGTTTTCTCTACTATAACGTTACTCTTTCTTGTTTCCTTTTCCATTTCTTTAGAAAGAAATCACGATGGATAGCACACACTTAAATAATGGGTAGTAATTGTATTAGAAATGCAAATTGTTTCTATTTATCTGAAGAACGTTTATCATAGGACAGAAGAAAATAATATTGGACCTAAGTCATTTCCATCCAGAACATCCATTGTTGAGGGTGGTGCTGGTAGCATCATTCATTATGACAGAATCTGGAAATGTTTTTACTTTCATAGTATTCGGTTATTATTCTGAAGAACTATTATGCTTTTCTGTCTTTTTGAATTCTATTTTGTACAACATTGAAAAGTATACTTGCATGCATGTTCATGTAGCACTATTCACAACAGACAAAAGCCGACAAAAGCCCATGTATTTATCAATGAAGAAATGGATAAACAGATGATAGCATGTACATACAATGGCATATGATTCAAGCATAAAAGGAAATGAAGTCCTGATATATACAACAACATGAATGAGACTTGAAAACATCATATTTTGAAATAAAGAAGCCAGACAAAATATAAGGTCACATATTATATGATCCATTTATATGCAATATCTGGAAGCAGTAAACAAATTGGTGGCTACAGGGAGCTGGGGAGGGTATATGGGAAGCAACTGCATGAGTGGTGCCAGCTCTTTTTGGAGTGATTAAAATGTTTAGGAACTGGATAGAGACAGTGGTTGTACAATACTGTGAGTGTACCAAATGCCATTGAATTGTTCACTTTAAAATGGCTAATCTTATTTTGCTTATTTATGTTAAATACTTTTTAAAAGTAATTATACTAACAGACCTGTATTTTATTTTAGTTTGTTCATAAAATGTCTTCCTTTGTGACAGTTCCCAGACATTAATATTTGCTTTCCAATTAAAAAAAAATCCCTCTTCTTAAGCTTGGTTAATAGTACATTTCAGTTAAACTCATTCCCAATCTGGTTGCTCAAAAAAAGTTGTAAAGCAATGCTTGAGGGTAAAGTTTTAGGAAGCACAAATTTCTACTGGTGGAATTTTGTAAGTACAACCTTGTCTAGAATGCAATAACTTTGTGGTTCCAGGATTCTTTGATATTTTGATACAGTATAAGATAGACTGTGACAAAATTATAGTTAAAAAAACACAAAATGTTTAAATTTTCAAAGTTTTGGGACTCACTCAGATCCCTAGAGGCACTATAAAGATTATTTAAAACTAAAGACATTTGAGATTGAACGAAGAGAAAAGAGTCGTTTCTGAACTTCTTTTATGGCACTAAAAGCAGATACTTGTGGGAGTGTGGCTGCCATGAATTCCCTCTCCCAAGAAAGTTTATGAAAATGAAGAAAAAACAAGGAAGTCTCTTCTTACCTACATAAACACGATTACAAGCTATTTTAATCTCCCCTTTGTTCTCCTAGAAACCTAGTTTTTCTTCCCTTAGAAGCCTCCTCCCTCTCATTATGTTAAATATGTACACCTTCTTCTTTAGCTGCTTCAGGAACTGTCGATGTGCACTCCCATACGTATATCAACCTCTAGGCCAGTTGAAAAGTAGAGTAGGAGCGACATGTGGCATGTGAGATAATTTTGATGGTTCACAAATGAACTTTCTAAATTATTCTTAAGACGTATGAATTTTGAACATGTAGAAAAACCTTAATTCAAAATAAATGTATGTGTATATTTTAAATTTTAGAAAAATGCAACTAGCTCATCAAACTTGCCACTTTTTAAATACTCATCTTTTATTTAATTGGGTTATAGCTATAACTACAATATATGAATTAATAGATAAATGATGTAATGATTTGTTCAGTCGGCATATCCTGAGTAGCTTCCAAGGGGCAGACTCCGATACCCTGCTTCTGACAGTCTTAAAAAATGATGAGGACATATTTCCTCAGTCCATTATTAAGAGAGTAATTTAATACTGAAAATTACTAATATTAAGATAATGTGACCTCATAAAGATTAGTAGGTTATATTTTCACATATATTTCCCTTTGTGTTGCATCATCCAGTGTTTTAAATTATTAAGTAATCTCACCTTCCACATTTCCCTTAATGTTATATTAAAGTTTATGAACTAAAACAACTCTTTTAGTTTCTAAATATATATATATATATATATGAAAACTGAAAGCTTCTTTAATAGGGTTGGTAAACTTTTGTTACATGTTTTAATGATTTTATGTTTGACATTTTTATCTCAACAACATAAATAAGTTAATAAAATGACATTTAATATGTATTTGTAAATTTACTTATGGCATTGGAGATAATTTTTGAAAATTTTTTTATTTATAAAATATCTATTTATATATTTATTTTAGAAATGAGAATCTCGCTACATTGCCTATATTGACTTCAATCTCCTGGGCTCAAGTAATCCTCCTACCTCAGCCTCCTGAGTAGCTAGGACTATAGGTATGTGCCTGGCTTTAACCCATCATTTAAAATAATGATTGCTTATGATGAAGTTTTAAAAGATTGAATTAATCTAAATTTAATTTATAAAAATAGTAAATAGATAATAAATATTAAATATAATATTGTATGTGATATATGAATGTAGAACACATATATAAACACACATGTATATGCATATATACACATGCATGCATATAAATGCCAGAGGCAGTATTTCTACCCTTCCATGTCACTCAGCCTTCTTCTTTATATGTCATCACCAAATCACTATAATAAACAAATTTGAATTATTTTTACCTTATGTTTTCTTTCAGTCTGTAAGCATCAGATCTCTCACTATTATCTGCTTCTTTGGGTTATTGTTACTAGTCCATAGAATAGATACTGGTGTGTTAAAGATAGTGTATTTACAGGAAGTATATACCAAAATACATAATTGGAGTTTTATCTCATATTGGGGAAATATATTGCTTACAAAGTGTTGAGCTCTAAAATTTGTATTTTCAAATGAGAAATAAAAATAATCCTGGCAAAACTATTGTGACCAGAGATGCAGCAACAAAATCTACCAACAGTTTCCACACGTGGGAATTCTCCCACAGTTTATCACCAACACATATCACATAGGAAAATATATAAAAATACGTCTCATGCTCGCTCATAACTTGTGAGTTCATAATGGTAATGCTAATTCATGATGTTCTTCTCCCAATTTGGAATCAGATTTGTTCTTACAACATCTATTTAAAAAACAATTCTTCAGCAATTGAGATAAAAATCAAAAGAGAAACAAAAACAACGAAAAAACCCCACACTTTTGATCTCTATAGTAATATACTACTTTTCAAGGCTTTTCTGAGTAAATGAAATAACATTCTAAATTGTGAGTGGTAAAAAAATAAAAAATAACTATTTCTATAAACATTTCATATAATTTAATTATGTGTTTTCATTTATGTTATGTGACTAATAGATATTAAAATCCACAAAAAAGATCTCCTTTCTTCCTTTTCCCATTTTCATCTGCATTTCCCTTCATTTCCTTTTCAAAAAATAAGAATATATTTTAACTTTAATCATTTAAAAATAATGGAATATTACATTAAGTTAGGAAACTGTGATTCTAGTTGGCAAGCAAGAATATCTTTTAAAATGTTAAACAAGTTCAATCACTACTCCGAACAGAATTGTGCCTCCCCAACCTCAACCTAGAAAATCTAGAGAAAATTGATATATTTCTGGAAACACATAATGTTCCAAGATTGAAAAAGAAAGCTACTGAAACCCTGAACAGACAAATATTAAGCTGTGATATTAACTTAGTAATAAAAAACTCACCAACCCAAAAAGGCCCTGGACCAGACAGACGCACAGCTGAATTCTACCAGACATACAAAAATTGACTCAAGATGAATTAAAGGTTTAAATGTAATGCCTCAAGGTATAAAAAATCCTAGAAGAAAACCTATTAAATACTCCTCTTGACATTGGCTTTAGCAAGGATTTCATAATGATGATATCCTGAAAAGCAACTGCAACAAAAACAACAACTGACAAGTGGCACCTAAAGAGCTTCTGCACACTAAAACAAACTGTCAATGCAGTAAAGAGAAAATGGAAAGAATGAGAGAAAAGGCATGTAAACTATGCATCTCATAAAAGTCTAATATTTAGAATCTATAAGGAACTCAAACAATTCAACAAGCAAAAAACAAATAGCACCATTAAAATAGGGGCAAGTGACATGAACAGACACTTCTCAAAAAAAGACATACATGCAGCCAACAAACATTAAAACATGTTCATCAGCATTTATCATCAGGGAAATGCAAATCAAAACCATAATGAGATATCATCTCATACCAGTTAGAATGGCTATTATTAAAAAGTCAAAAAATTATACATACTGGTAGGGCTGCAGAGAAAAGGAAATGGTTATATGCTGTTGGTGGTCATGTAAATTATTTCAGCCACTGTGGAAAGCAGTTTGAAGATTTCTCAAAGAATTTAAAATCAAGCTACCATTCAACCCACCAACCCCATTACTGGGTCTATACACAAAGTGCATTCTACCAAAAAGACACGTGCATGTCTACGTTAATTGCCATGCTACTCACAATAGCAAAAAAACACGGAAGCAACCTAGGTGCCCATCAATAGTGGATTGGATAAAGAAACTGTGGTGCATTTGCACCATGGAATACTACACAGTCATAGAAAAGAATGAAATGATGTCCTTTGAAGCAACATGGATGAAGTTGGAGGCCATAATCCTAAGTGAATTAATGCAGGAACAGAAAACCAAATACTACATAATGTCAGTTTTCAATGGGAGCTAAACACTGAGTCCCCAGGGAAATAAACCTGGGAACCATAGACCATGAACTACTGGGGCAAAGAGAGAGAATGGGTCAAAACACTACCCATTGAATACTATGCTGACTACCTGAGTGCAATACACCCATGTAACAAACCTGCATATGTACTCCCTGTGCTTAAAAGTTGAGGAAAAAAATAATGCTTCTATGAACATTAACCAGAGGAAGTTGGGTATTCTGTTCTCTTGAAAACATTTTTTTTGTTTGAGATATTTGCCTAATATTTCTTATTTTTTATGCAAACCAGTAGACAGAATTGTATCATCATTTATAGCCCCAAATGCTTATGTATCTTTAGTAGCCAAACACTCAATAAGTATTAGATCCCATAAACCATCACCTGCTATCCTCCTATTTCATTCTCACTCCTCAGAAAATGCCCAAGAAACTTGCAGAGTTAAAACAATGGGGTTACAATTAACACTAACTCCACACATCAGTAGGAAGCAGATGTGAGGGAAGGTCAGGGTAGGGGTTATTTCTGAAAAGTTATTTACAAGGTTGCAATATAAAATAGAGAAAATGAATTTTACATATACAAGCACATATGTTTGCAATGCTTACACATTCTCTTTGAATATTTCTGTCCATAAAGATAAAATTTGAGCTAATAAAGAAATAGTAATACTATAATTTTAGGAATTATATCTTGTGAGGAAAGATAGCTGGCAACCCTTCTCTAGATTTTGCCATTTGAGAAATATACAACACCCTTGCTATTCATAAAATAATTTAGAAATTATAAATCATTCTTGCCATAATTCTAACTTAAATACAGGCCAGGCTCAGCGGCTCATGCCTGTAATCCCAGCACTTCAGGAGGCCAATGTGGGCTGATCACTTGAAGTTGTCAAGAGTTTCAGACCACCCTGGCCAGCAGAGTGAAACCCCATTTCTACTAAAAATACAAAAAAAATTAGCTGGACGTGGTGGCACGTGCCTGTAATCCCAACTACTCGGGAGGCTGAGTTAGGAGAATCACGAACACGGGAGGCAAAGGTTGCAGTGAGCCAAGATCGCCCCACTGCACTCTAGCCTGGGTGACAGAGCAAAACCCCATCTCAAAATAAATAAATAAATTATAAAATAATTAATTAAATATAAAATTTTTCTTTCTGGTAATTAAGAAATTTTGATTACCAAAGTGTTCTTAATATTTAACTCATTATAACAATAATATGAAAGAGAGTTTGCTTTGAAGAAAAATGATATGTAAAGAGATTATTTTGATTCTATGTGAATTAGGGTAACATATCAAAGTTGTGGTTTATAGTAATATGTAGTAAATTTCAACAAAAAGAAAACCCATTGATCTTTCATCTCTCTATTTCTTTTCTAGATCCACCCCCCAAAATTTTTGTCTGGAATTAATCCTTACTTCATTATGTATATATATTTGAAGTCAACAGCATGGGCGACAATATTGCAAATATTCTCAAAAAAGATGTGACAGGGTTTTCTAACATGGGTCAGTCAAAACTCAATTACCTTAATTACGAATCATAATATGTAAACATGGATATAAAGAAACCTCCAAACTACCTGTAATTTGAAGGATTCTCTTCAGAAATCAAATATTTTTACCATAAGCAAAACCAGGTCAAAGCTGAGTAATGTTCAATAATTTGTCATGATACCTGTAATTATTCTTTTAGAGACCATATACTTTAAAGTCAAAATTGATTGCTCATATTTGAACTCTCCTTATGACTTCAAGATAATATATTGGTGTTTAATGTACACGGCTTACATTGTGAATACCACCAATACAATATAAAAAATTGCTGCCAGGTGCAGTGGCTCACGCCTGTAATCCCAATAGTTTGGGAGGCTGAGACGGGTGAACTGCTTGAGGACATGAGTTTGAGACCAGCCCGACCAACATGCTGAAACCCTGTCTCTACTAACATCCAAAAATTAGCTGGGTGTGGTGGCGTCCATCTGTAATCCCAGCTACTCAGGAGGCTGAGGCACAAGGATAGCTTGAACATGGGAGGCTGAGGTTGTAGTAAGCCGAGATCATGCCAGTGCACTCTAGCCTGGGTGACATAGCAATACTCTCCCCCCCCACCCCTCAAAAATATCCAGGTGTGGTGGTATGCTTGTGATCCCAGCTAGTTGGGGGGCTGAGGCATGAGAATCACTTAAATCCCAGAGATGGAGGTTGCAGTGAGCTGAGATCGTACCACTGTACTTCAGCCTGGGTGACAGAGCAAGACTCTGTCTCAAAATAAATAAATAAATAAATAAATAAATAAATAAACAAACAAGATACATGTTAAAAAAATGGAGAGACATTTTAAATATATGGATATCATTATCATATACAAAAATATGTTAGACTTACGTTACTATTGGTATATACAAAACAGTTAATGATTAACAACCAGCTATCAGTTAAGCAGCCTTGATTTGTAGCACTGGCACTTTTCATACTGTAAATGCGCCCACCATGGCTGCAAATGTGAGATCACTGAACTCAGAGCTTGGAAGAGAAACCCACAACTGGCCTTCAAGCAAGTCTCAGCTGACTTTCCATCTCCAACAACTCACGGTTTTAAGTTACAGATTTAAAATGTAGTAGAAATGAGCATCCTTCTTTATCATTTGTGGAAATGTGATGTGTCACAACACTTTGAAAAATAATATAGCATTATCTACTAAGATTAAAAAGTATGTGAATATATATATATATGTACAAATACCTATACACATATATATACATACATATAATTTTCTCATAGCAATTCCGTTTTTAATTACTGATTTTTAAACAGTAAAGTACAGTTATTTTAGTGATTTATGTAATACTGTAATAACGTCTCAATATATTTCAAGCATTAGTCTAAGTACTTTTTTGTTTGCTAACTTGATAATTGTAACCAGAACAATGTGGTATGTTTTATTAATATACTCATTTTACTGGTTAGGAAATTAACATACAAAATATGCTATGAATCACACAGCTAGTAAATGGCTGAACTGAGATTTGAACTCGGGTGACATAATTCACTACACTCACTGCCTCTCATGAGCATCATGAGGGTAAATATCAATTTGGTGCCAAAAACAAATGAACAAACAAACAAAAACAGAGTATAGTTAAATCAATGGTGATCCATTATTATTATCTTACATTATGTAGCTATTAAAATTATTTGTTCTTAAAACTTTTAAAAACACTTAAAATGTTATAACCTTCTATATTTAACATTTCGTTTTTGTACTGTATGACTTAAGTTTATAACAAAAACTGTTATTGCATTTAAATTTAAATGTTCATTCAACTCTTCCTAATGCTATTCCTTCCTTTTGATGATTCACATATGTACTTCTGTTTTATAATTTTATCCCTGAAGTGCTAAAAACTCGTCACTCCCTCAGTGATGAGTAGTCCATCATGCTGGATAGAAATTGTTCCAGATGTCTTTACAAATATTTTAAAAACTAGATACCAATTCAGAATATTTCACTTTGCATTTCTACTAAAATAATTACCTATTTTTAATTGCATAATTTAAAAAGCCAGCTTACAAATAGCTTCCATAGCAATATGACTTTATAAAAAAGATATTGTCCCTTTTCTTCACATCTTCAGTTAAACAGAAAAAGGAATTTTCTGTGTTTTTGAGGAAGTCTGAGTGGCCCTCCCTAATACATTTTGCTTTTTCCCATATCCACAGTTTTCACTCTGGTCTATGCCACATGACATTAAAATATATATACACACATACAGACACACACATAATACATATAACATATAATATATAATTATAATATATACAATAATAAATTATTTTTAAAATCTGTAGAAATGTAAATAAAAGCTTATAAACTTAGCTTCAAAAATTAGATCTACATGTCTATCTACATATTTCTAGCTAAATACCCCTAAATGTATATCTATTTAGGTATCTATCTATACACATACACATTCTGTGTCAGGTGATATATCTCTAAGAAAGGCAAGAAAATGACAAGTTCATGACACATTTTTTCATATTAGCTTCTTCAGAACAGCTAATTGAGGTTATTTTCCTTTTAGCCTCCCCTGCTATCTCTCTGTTCTGCTGTATGAGCAAGATTACAATGCTTAGGAGTCATTAAAGGCACAGGACGGTTTCAGAGTCTAGATGCTTTAAAAAAGAAAAGGCTATTATTTTTTAGAACAGTTTTAGGTTTACAGAAAAATTGAGAGGAAGGTATATACACCAATGTCTCCACACATGCACATCCTCCCCACTTAACAACAGCCCTAATCAAAGTTGTACATTGGCTACAATTGATGAATCTACATTGAATGATAATAATCACTGAATTTCATCCTCTACTTTAAAGATCACTCTTGGTGCTGTACATTCTAGGGGGATGGACAAATGTATAATGATATCTATCGAACTTTGTGGTATCATCCAGAGTATTTTTACTGACATGAAAATATATTGTGATCCTTCTATTAATCCCTTTTAACCTGCCTTTACCACCATATCCCTGACATCCACTGATCTTTACACCATTTCCCTAGCTTTGTTTTTACCAGAATATTATATATTGGAATCATCCAGTATGCAGCCTTTTCTTAATGGTTTATTTTGCTTATAAATATGCATTCAAGATTTCTCCATATTTTTTATATTTTTATAGCTCATTTCTTAACTGTTATTTCAAAAGCGTAAGCTTGTCACTTAATATGGGACTTTTTCTGATCTTCCCTTCTAGCTTTTTTCTCAAGTGGTACTCCCATTCTTCTTACTAAGAAAAGAAAAATGTTTTCAGGTCATCTGTGTGTCCAGTCTCAGGATATGAACTATACATAGTATAATTCAGAAGTGAATACCGCATTCCCCTTTGACACATATGGACTTCCTCAACTTTCCTTCCTATCATGCTGACTCAGGTGATACAAGTCTGGAAGGAGATGGGTGGGAGAGAACTCTGAAGAGAGTATCTTCCCAGAAAAAAGTAGAAAGGATCAATAAACATAAAAGAAAATCTATTTTTGCTAACCTTTCTGCCTGCTGCATTCAGACTTGAAATGCAGTTGTGACTCCTAATGGCCATGGTATACAACTAGCTCCCAGCTGATAAGGCATTGGGAAAATAACCACATTTCAGAGAAGAGAGAAGTATAAGGATAGAAGGAACCTAAGTCCCTGGTGATATAATTGAACTGTCAAACCAAACACTGAGCCACATAATTCCAGAAATTTTATTGCACTTCCACTAATAATAACTACAATAAATGTCTATGTTTTATAAGCAGATAGGCATGTCTATGTTATATAAGCATATAAGGATATCTCTGTTGTATAAGCATATAAAGCATGTCTGTGTTTTATAAGCATATGTTTGGATGTTCTGTTATTGTTATCTATATACCTTAGCATAAATTTCAGTTATGGGGATATTAGCTGATATCTAGTGAACAATTACTCAATAAATGATAGCCATGAGGAAAAACACGACCAATTAGGCAATGATTCTTTGCCTTTAGTGTACCTTAGAATCCCCTGAAGAGCTAACTAAAAATGCAGATATTCCACTTCCATCATCTGAGATTTTCATTCAGAATATCTGAGGTAGGGTCCAGAAATACGTAAGTTTAATACATACCCAATGTGATTCTGCTGCAGTTATTTGCTGGATCCTACTTTGAAAAAATACTTCAGTATAGGCTAAAAATTATTGGATCATGGTTAATACATATGAATAATTTAGAGTTCAAATAATATAGTGAATAAAAACAACCTATTCTATCCCTTTCCCCATCTATAAGGATATTATATATAAACACCAAGGGCAGGAGTGCCCTGATGAAGAAGTGAATGACACAGAGCACTCCAAGACTATCTGACACATTTTGGATGAGTTTTTTACTTCATAAATTTACAGAAGAAATTTAAAAGAAATTGAATACTCACATTAGCTTGGATTATGACAAAGTAGCGAGTCTTATCTTCATAGTTGAGTCTCTTCCTTAACACTACATTTCCAGTCAACATTAGGGGAATTTCAAAGGTGTCATTGGATGTCTGCAAATATTAAAAATACAGACTTTAGATTATTTGAATGTAAGATAAATTAATAACTCAATATTTTAGTTTAATCCTCTTGGAAGTTACAGATGGCATGCTTACCATCTGAAAATAGAATGACTATAAGCTTCAGAGTCAATATTGTTATCATATTTACAAACATTTAATTTTGATCAATAGGTTTCCCCAGAGTCCTTTGGTAATAATAACCAGAAAATTTGTTTCTTATCATAGTTTTTAATATATTATTAGTATTATTCATCAACAGTCTTGGAATAGTTCTAAATCAAAGTCCAGGTATCTGAAAAACTTCCTTATTACCATATTATCTTTTCACTGTGTTTTTTACCACTAAAGCATTCAAACACTGAAATCTGTTATTTCTACATAGTATCAATTGTCAACATTGATATCCACTCTGTATTTTAAGTATTATCAGGCATTAAATAATAGAAACACACACACACAGTTACAAGTCACTTAATGATGGGGTACATTCTGAGAAATGTGTTGTTAGGTGATTTTTGTCATTGTGTGAACATTATACAGTGTAGTTTCACAAACCTAAAATAGATAGTCTACTACATACTAAGGCAGGTGATATAGCCTATGGCTCCTAGGCTACAAACCTGTACAGCATGTCACTGTACTGAATGCTATAGGCTACGGTAACACAGAGGTCACTATTTTCTGTATAAATGTAATCTAAACATAGAAAAGGTATAGTAGGAATACAACATTATAATTTTATGAGACCACCATTTGCTATGTGGTATGTCATTGACCAAAATGTCATTGTGCAGAGCATGACTGCACGAACTTGAATCAGTTCGTTATTGTGAAAAAAAAAGACCCAGGTTATACATCAATTTTTTCTTTCAGGTTCCACAACTTCTGCTCATTAGTTAAGTTTTCTGCCCTGTCTAGGATTGAGTTTTTTCCTGGTAGCACGGAGGTCACAGAGCAACACTAGTGCTCTGGTATAAGCAGCCCTGCGTTAAATGAATTCACAAGTTAAGGGACTATAATTTAAAAGATAAATCTCTTATTCTTAAAAAGACTTTATGTCACTTTTGTATTTTAGTGCCATTTTAAAGAATGATGAAACTGTTTCTAGATAGGTTCAATACATCAGTGCTATTTCGTTCATTGAAACTGTTTTGTGGTTGTTCAGTTGTCTTGTGCATTTGTGCTTGTGATTTTTGTTCTGGAAATCACATTGAGTAAAATATATAGTTTGGAACTGCATTAGATTGCTGCAAAAGCAAGAGGAGGGGGAAGAGAGGGAAAGAAAAATGAGGGGAAAAGGCAAAGGGAAGGAGAAGAGAAAGGGAAGGGGAAGTGTGGAAGAAGAAAAAAAAGAACTGTGTGAGTGTGTGTGTGAGAGAGAGAGGAAGACAGAGAGAGTGTGTTTACACCCTCAACTTAGTGTAAGTGTATTCTTAAGAGTCACATAAGAAGTTAAACTCAATGAAAAAAAGTTTGATTCAAATCTCCCAGCTCAGGCTCAATCAATGAAATATGCGTAGTTTAGCCTTCCATGTCTAGAGCTGTGATCTGTCTTTCTTTCTCTCTTTGTCTCTCTGTCTGTCTCTCTTTTTCTCTGGGGTGCATAAAGACACACACACACACTGCACATTTTGCAGAATTAATATATATTTTTAAATGATTCATTCTGCGTTCCTCATGTAATGGGCCTTGCAAATCTTTCTTGGATGCAGTTATTTAAAAGCAACAATTTAAAATATAAACACAGAAAATGAAAATGAACAACACAATTAAAAACAGACATTTGTCATTTTCCCTTATTTTTTGCTCATTCAACGTTGCTTATACCTATGAGTGGGGCTGGCAATTATGACAGACGAGTGTAAAAATGATTGAATCTAAATATGTAAGTTGAATATGGGCAAAACCTTGGTTAATAATTGCTATTTACACTGTTAAACCTATCCTAATGTGTTGTTACGAGGTTATTACATTTTAGTGACTCAATAATATAGAAACATATATCAGTTTCTAGCATAAATATGGAAGATACTGTCGTCTTAACACAAAACTACTGGACTCAGAACCCCAAGTTAGTTCACATATCCGGTGACATTGTGCCTCAGAAGAGGCTACGTCTCTAAATGAGATGAGTCTTGAATAGTCTAGCTTAAAAACAATTCCATTCATTGTAATTCCATTCTGTTTTACCAGGAATCATTTTGCAGATGTACATGTGATTCCATTTTGAGTAATTAAAAAATTTTATCTTAATTGCAAAGATAGAGAGAAGCTAAAAATCCCTTTTCAAGTTACAGAAGTTTCTGTCGGGATATAAAATGTAGAACTTCAACAGTTCTAAACAGCATTTGGGGACTATTTATAAAATTAATTATGGAGAAATAGCTAATATGCTAGTGAGAGCAGAGCATAAAATAAAAAGAGCCTGGATCTGTGTTGTCTTTGCATTACTGAGAAAATCTTGATATTACCCCATGTCTGAAAAACTTATTGTGATAGATAATAAATTATCTTTTTGTTTAAATCATCTTTAGTTTTTTGCATATATAGTAATATATATAGTATGTTTGTATATATGTTTTATATATAGAGAGAGAGAGAGCGAGTACAATTTCTGCAGCTGAAAGCACTTTGATACATGATTATTCCTGTCTCTATGGCTTTACACTGTAGGCCTCTCTCTTCTCCAGACAGGCCATGGCTCTTCACACCTGATATTTGCTCTTATT
Organism: Theropithecus gelada; assembly: GCF_003255815.1. Lineage (NCBI taxonomy): Eukaryota > Metazoa > Chordata > Mammalia > Primates > Cercopithecidae > Theropithecus > Theropithecus gelada. The sequence continues at coordinate 79,906,884 of NC_037677.1, read as the reverse complement.
TTTCTCTTGCTTAAATATCCTATCACTTATTTCTCTGTGTACTAATCTTTGCAAACTTTACTCAGTGAAATCTTTTAAATGTAATTTAGACTTAAGTCTTTGATGTGATCTCACATTATTTTTTTCCAAAAAAACCCCGCTTATTTGGGATCTTCTGTTTTGCTTGACAGATTCCTCAAGGGTCTCAGTCTCTGATGCAGAAATACCTATCCTTATATCTCTAGCTAAGCAACTTAATGAATCTTTGCAATACCTTTTTTGTTGTTGACAGTTTTCATTGAATGTTTATAGAATTCTTAAAAATAATAGTTATTAGTGACTTTATTGATCTTCAGAGCACTTTCAATTGCACTGAATTCTTATCATCTTTATCTATCCTTTAGAGATTTTATAGATTCTTAGATTTTAATTTTACTTCATTTATTTATTTATTTATTTATTGAGACAGATGGAGTCTTGCTCTGTCACCCAGGCTGGAGTGCAGTGGCACAATCTCAGCTCACTGCAACCTCTGCCTCCTGGGTTCCAGCGATTATCCTGCCTCAGCCTCTGAGTAGCTGGGACTACAGGCATGTGCCACCACACCTGGCTAATTTTTTAAATTTTTTTATTTTTAGTAGAGATGGCGTTTTAACATGTTGGCCAGTCTGGTCTCGAACTCCTGACCTCAAGTGATCTGCTCACCTTGCCTCCCAAAGTTCTGGGATTTCAGGTGTGAGCCACCGCCCCTGATCTAGATTTTCATTTTATTAGCACTTGTATTCTATATAACATAAGGATAGGATTTACTTTATGATCAATGGTGCTTCTGAAATGTTGCATATTGAAAGCCACTGCATTAAATTTAATTCATTAATTAAGCAATTATTGAGTACTCATTCTTTCTCTAAACATAGAATAATAGTCAAGAAAATTAGAAGTAAAATGTAGATATATCTTTATGATAGTCTTTTTCCTCTAGTAAAAAGAATATTGGATTAGATCAACCCTAAGTAAATGCCTTGCTTTAATGATATTTCTCCAGCGTTTACCTAAAAAGTTAAAAAAAAAAAAAAAAAAAAAAAAAAAAAAAAAAAAAAAAAAAAAA